>NC_081410.1:567247042-567553673 GCF_030272615.1 Cryptomeria japonica
TATAGGAAAGCTTTCTTTAACTTGAAATTTGATTTTTTCTCCCTTGCAGGAATTTTTAAAAAAATTTAAGTATAAATAAGGCAAACATTTTTGTAAGCCCTAAAATTATGAAGTGTCAAAATTCAGGTGGGTTATTTGTATCATGATCTCTTTATGTAAAGATGTAAATTACTCTATAAGACATAATCTACTCTTTATTCATAAATAAACTCATGGGTCAATTAAAAAGTCTATTTCATACATAATATAAAAACAAGTATCAATAAGGTGATAAAACAATCATAGATATCAAAGAGAAATACAAATTTTCATGTAAAATGAAAGGTACATATTTCTCATTACATATCCTTATACCCTACTTAGGCTTTCATATTGCCTTAAGTAACATACAAATAGAAAGAAGGTGAGATACATCCGTCGATCTCCATTCTAAGTCACTTCCTTTTAGTCTTTTGAATGAAGACGAGAACAAGATTCAGGCGCTTTTTCCACCCAACCTTGAAGCTTACGCTTCCCTGAAATTCTTGGCCAATCAAGAATACCCGACCCTGCATGAATTGTTTTAACCAAAGAATTTGAAAGACAAGAGGGAATCTGGTGTGTGCCTAGATGATACAAGCATTTTCATTTTTCTAATTCTTATAAGAAACAAGCATTATCATGCAAGGATATGGTAGAGAGCATAAAATAAGGAATTCCATCTATTTCTATGGATAATTCAATTCATTACTCGGCCGAGTATAATGACATGCATAGAAAAAATAAGTAGTTGGAAAAAGCAACTATTCTCTCTAAGATTCCATATTTGACACTCATCCTGGAAGGTAACTTTCTATACACAAGCCTATCCCTAGCTCGGTTCCCACAAACAAGAATACATTTTAAGAATACAATCTTTTGACTAATTGAAATAACATCATCCCTATTACTTTTGTATAATAAACACTATTTCATCTCTTTCACCTAATTGAATACAATCTTTCATAATTTGAAAAACAATATAATTTCATCAACAATTTTTGAATAGATACAAAGTAAAAAGAAGGTGTATCACAAGTATGATTTTCTTTCATTTAAAGGAATAAAATATGAGCACACATTCTTTAATTGAAAGTCTAACCTAATCCCTTTGACAATAATCATTATCTTTAAAAAATAAAATTAACTATCTTAACTACTTCAATATATATTTCACCTAAAGATTCTTTCTTCATCTATTCAAGGAATAAAAACACATATTCAATTAAAATATGGGATATCATAAAAGAAATCTTATACTACATACAAAGTTTTAACTCTCTAACTTTCTTATTGCAATATAACCAAAATAATATAAGATTCTGACCTCTTTATGCTTGAAACTGGTTGGAAAGTATTGTGTCGTGCCTCCTCTAAATGGATCTACGTCTTTCTTGATGGCTCAAAATTATCTCACCGATCTTCTATTCTTCTTCTATCTTTGCTAAAAACAGCTCTTTCTCTCTGTCTACAATTCTAACTTAATATCTATCTGCTCCTCTGCTATTTTCTATCTTTTTCCTCCCTTTGTGTGTGTTTGTCTATCGATCCTATGTCTGTATTTATTCTTAATTCCCCTTATGATATCTCCTAAGTTTGAGGCTCAGTTGTGGTTATCAAATTGAAGTATTTTCTGTATTTCGATGGGTCTCTAACTCAACTATCTCAGTCTATGGAGAAGTGGAAGCTAAATAACATCTTTTGTAGTCGTGGAAGATGAGTCGACTTCCTCTCACTATGGATCATGGACTCTACAGCTTCTAACGTCTGTAATTCTAACTCTATGGCACCACGTGCCTGCTAACTCCTCCCTCCTGTGGTTATAAGCCATAAATCATGAAACTATTCCAAAGCTATCACCATGGAAACTAGGAGTCGACTACTATTACCGTGAGATGAGGGAGTAGTCTGTGGATTTTAGTTAGCCATTAACTAAGGTTATGGAGTGGTCTGTTGTTCATGGAGTAATCTGTGGTTACGTGGGCTGATCGCTTGCTTGGTGGGGAGGTCGGCCTTGTCAACTATCACTTAGTCGACTATTACCCACCATCGCCACCTTTAAAACAAACATGCGCCACCTTTGCATTACTAAATTTAAATAAACAATATAAAATATACATCGCATTCAATTTATTATTTAAGTTTTAAATAAAAAGAAAACCTAATTAAGACTTTTAAGATGTTTAATAAATTAACAATATATATATATATATATATATATTGAGTGAGAGCGATGCCGAATTGTAACCCAAATATATATATTTGATGCTCTGCAAAAAGGATTAGAAAATTTGTTTGATGGCAACACACACAAGAGCACAAGAAACAAATGTTAGTGTTAGCAACAAAAGATTATCCTAAACAAGCATATTAAGAGAGATATTAAGCATGAAATAGAAAGCATACAAACATAGAATAGATAATCTATACTCCTCCAAATGCTAATCAAGATGCTCATAGTTTCTCCTCCCTTGTTCCTCTCCTCTCCGAGTTCCACATGAGTGTAGCTCTCAGCTTTTAGCACTAGCCATGGATGCCATATGGAGATTCAAGATGATTGAATATGATAAGAAAATGTTATACAAGTGTAGATAGTGATGCTATGAAAAAGCTCTATGCTAATACCAGTATAACAACAATACTCTAATGATTCCTTCTTTGCTTGAGGAGAAGGGTTCTATTTATAGAAGAAATAGGGAAATGAAGGGTTAAGATTGAGCAATCTTAACAAGGGTTAGGATTGAAAGATATTCAATCCATGTGAGACTTTCAACCCAATCCCATGTTGATAAGTGTCACCATGAGGAGGCTTGAGAGGAGAGATAAGGAGCATTAAATGCTTGAGGGGACATGATGGTTACCCTAGGGGGTTGGGTTAGGGTTAGGTTAATGGATATTCCTTTTATCCAAGGGATAAATGAATGTGCAAGGGTTAAATGGCTACCTTAGTCAAAGAAATAAATGCTTTGAAGAGACCCATGAGTCAAAAGGATGGTTAAGTTAGAGGAAAGTATCTAACCAAAGGTAAAAGGTGAGTTAACTATAAATGGTTATGTAAGAGCCTTTAATGGTCTGGAAGACTTTAGAGGTTAACCATTTGAAGACATAAAGCCTTTAATGGTTATTGAAGACTTTGGAGGTTTTTGAGAAGTGACTTCCTTTTATTTAAGAATGTGACAATGATTAGGATAGGATTAGCCTAATTAGAAAGAGTTAGAAGAATCTAGAAGGGTTTTAGGCATGCAAGTGATTTTGTCGGAGAATGCAAGTGGGAGAAATTTTGGGAGTTTCAATTGAAGTAAAATCATTTATTTCAATTAAATGGTGTAATTTGCATTTGGATAGATATTTAAATAAATATTAATTTATTTAAATGTGAATATGAATTTTGAATTGTATTTAAATAAATCTTAATTTATTTACATGAGAAAAAGGAAGATAAAGCATTAAATGCTTGAAGACTTTGAGGGAAACCACTAAAGGCTTAAGAAAACTCTAGAAATAAGTCATTAAGTTTGAAGACTTTAAGGGAAACCATTAAAGGTTTAAGAAGACTCTAGAAGGAAGCCATTAAGTTTGAAGACTTTAAGGGAAACCATTAAAGGCTTGAGAAGACTCTAGAAGTAAGCCTTTAAGTTTGAAGACTTTAAGGGAAACCATTAAAGGTTTCAAGTGGGTGAGGATAAATAGGATTTTAAATAAATTATTTATTTATTTAAAATAGTTGTGCAACTTGCATTTGTAGGAAAATGCAAGTGGGTGGAGGATAAAGGTGATTTAAATAAATGTTAATTTATTTAAATGTGAGAGATGGGACTTTGGGGGATTTAAATAAATATTAATTTATTTAAATGTGAGAGAAGATTTAATTAAACAAATATGATTTATTTATTTAATTAATGGTCTAAATTTGGTTAAGTGAATTAAATCAAATTAATTGAATAATTTATTTAATTAATAGGAGAAGAGGGTTAAGATGAATTAATTAAATATTAATTTAATTAATTATTGATTGATGGTTAAATAATCAAATAAATACTAAATATTCATTTAATTAAGTGGACAAATTTTATTCATAGAAAGGTAAAAATATAAACATGATAATATATATATATTCATGCATAATTATAAATCTATCATTTCGAATTGACAAGATTAATTTAATCACTTTCAAAATACAACTTAACTTATAAACAATCATCGAATTTTTATGCATTCGTAATCCATACAATTACCTAATCAACGAGACCATAATACTTATTTTCCAATGAACAAAACAATAATCAACATCATACCATTGAAATCATGTTGACATAAAGTTCGCATTCTAAATCAGATTTAATAGAAATGTTAACTCGCTAATTAATTAACCCTAATTTTTCAACTATTGAACATTTTCAAATATGCAATCAACAAAACAACTAATTTTTACTCAAATAATTTCAATTTAAAATAAGCATTGACGAAGTCACAATTCAAACAATGATGCCTTGACAAAGTCATATTTGCACAAACAATTTTCTATTGTGGTGTGTGAGATTCCCCTAGTCTACCGAAGTCATAAGTTAAAAACAACTCTACCTGAGTCATGTTCTCGCCTTCAACTTCATTCACCTGTCCCTGCATCACTTGCACTCAATAATTCATCAGCATTGACAATCCCCAATTAAGATAATACTAGTTATCGAATTACATATTGCATGAATAAAATGCATACATCATTTCCTTACAACTGAATTATCATAAAAATGAATGCTCAAATCTATTTCAATTTCAATGCATAAATAAAAACCTACATTATATCTCTTAAATACACATTATCAAAAATACAGTTCGTGACACTTTATTTCTACATTCCTTTTACACTTATGTCATCTTCATCTTCTAAGATAAATTGATGGATTCTTGACTTTGGATTTTTCAATTGCATGTCTTAATTCTCAAAAGTGTTCTTGTCATTCTATCTTTCAAACACCTCCAAAATATTGATAGATAACTCTTATACTCCAATTTTTGGACAAGGAACTATTGAGATAGGTATCCATAATGTCTTGCTTATTCCTAACATGACAAAAACTCTTGTTTTTGTGTATCAGCTCACTAGTTCAAGGAAGATAATAGAGTTTACTCCACTTCAACATTTTTTTTATATTCACAGCTAGTAGAGAATATATTTCAATTGGAGAGATTGATAATTTATCTCATGCTTACACTTTTTCTCACTTTACAAATGATTATTCATTCTCTAAGGTTTGTCCTCTTGCATCTAGTGTGGAAAATTCATCTCCTCTAACATCACCTATTACTACCTCAAAATTTTGAGTCATTTCTTTGACAACTTTGAGTAAGTATATGCACAACAAGGTCATTTTAATGGGACTAAATTACACAAGACATCTCTTGTTTGAGTCTAGAGTTTTATTTTTTTAGGTCTAGATGGTACTATAAAGATCTTCCTAAAAAGGGTAAATCAAATTAGTACAACATTTTTGCACATTAATAAAGACATAAAATATATTATTTATTTATGATATTCAATATTACATTGTAGTGGCTTGTAAAGCCAAAACATTCTAGTGAACTACCCAAAAATGCATATAGGAATGTAATTTCCTAGAGCTAACATTAAACTAATTATTTATTATTTATTATAAAAATTATACTTAAAAACTAACTGTTAATGTAATATCTCCATCATTCTCCCCTTATTACATCAGTCCTAACAAAGGTGGAACAATGCAAGAGTTGAATGCAACCCTTTTGTAGAATTAGACGAAGAACCTTCACCAATCCTCCTTTCTCACGTAGGAAACAATAGAGTGACTCCATTAGTGAATCTTTGGAGTATATAAGCAACAAACCTCTATAGAACATTAAAGAATATTAAGTGTCCCCAACCTCCTTTCAAAATGAGAGAACAAATTTTCTTTATATGTCCACATCTTCTTCAATTATGTCATATCCCTCCTCAGTGCTTCACGTGAGAGAGAAACTCTCCTCTGAGAGTCACATCTCCTTGGATTTTTTAAAATCCCTCCTCTAGTGTTTTGAAAACAATCCCTCTATTATATAAAAGAACTTGAACCAAATGTTAATACATTAAATACAATCACAATAAATCTCAAGATGTCATGTCCCCTCTTTCTTGAGGGACACTCATAAGAAATATAAAGATGCTAGGCCCCCTCTCTTTTTTTGTGACGCAAATGATATCAAGCCCCCTCTTTTTTTTAGAGACATAAATGATGTCAAGCCTCCTCTTTTCTTTGATGATATATAAATAATTTCAAGACCCCTCTTTTCTTCAAGAACATAAATGATGTCAAGCCCCATCTTTTCTTCAATGAAATCAATGTAAAATGATGCTTCTCATTCACTAAATCATTTTTAAGCAAGAAGCTATCTTAAGATGGTGGATAACCTCCTACCTCAATTTCCTCTAACCTCCAATTTCACTTTCTTAATTTCTAATGAATATATTTATCCTTACTGGTAACATTAAAATGAAATACTTTATTTAGAACCTCAATCATACCTTCTCTATATGTCTCTACTTTTAACTTGTGTGTGTGCCAAATCAATTTCATACCATAAGTGGATATGAATAAAATGCATAAATATTTTTCATTTAAATATAAGAAATATTTATACTTTTTTTCTTCCTGTTTCAAATATCTATCATCTATCATGTGACATCCACATCCTTGATAATGGATTTTTTTCTAATTATAGAAAACATGCTCAAATGGCTCCTTTTCACAATAGAAATCAACATATTGAAGGGTAAGTCTTTGAAATCTAATAGATTTGGATTCATATGATTCCAAATATATATACTTCCATCCATAATGATTTCTTCCACTAATGTATCTATGAATGGAGGAACCAACACCCTTCCAAATAATCTTTCACAACCTTTTTTATATGCTACCAAATTCAATTGAGAGCTTGGACTCAAGTCTAGAGAACTTAGATTGTGTATATGCCATCTTAGACTTTTTGAATCTTCTATTTTTCAAATAATGACACAAATGACACAATTTTGAAAAATTATATTATCTTCCATTTTGAATCAAAAGCTTAAATATATATATAGATGACATAGAGTTCAACAGTGTAAGTCATTTATGCTAGATATTGTTGAGTGTCTCTTGTGGTAATGTTATTCTCAATTGCTTTATTTGTGTTATTCTCAGTTTTTTATGACATACATTGCTATCAAATAATTAAAAATATGTATCGCAATTTTGTCTATCATTTATCAATCTTTCCAAAAAAAAAATAGCATGATGCAAGAGAAAATGGTGGGCGTGTTTCCTTAAAGAAGGTACGTTAGTCGAGTCTTTCATTATGTATTGTCACTATTTCTTTCTTACCTAGCCAATGATTTAATATTAAGAAACCATCTTGAGAAAAAGATATAAATTTAGTGAATCTTTCATTTTTGGAAAAATAATGAATTTATATTGGCAAATCTTTCATTTTTATGAAAATATTAATTATGTTGGAAATTTATTTTACATTATTAATTTTTTTGTAGATTGCTAACCTTGGAAAATAATAGGAAAATACATTAATTTTCATGGTGAATACTTCTATTAAAAAAAATCTAATGGGTTTAACAAGTAGACTCTATATTATTTAGTTTCCACTATTGTTTAAAATATGATCTAATTTGACCCTTGTTCTATTCCATGAGGTAAAATATACCAATAGTTTGTAATACTCATGGGGCCTAGAATTGCTTTTAGATTATTGATATATCCACTAAGTTCAATGATTCAAAAGATAATTTGAGTCTCATGATCATTACAAGTTGTCGGTATATTTTATCCCATTGAATACAAAAAGGAACATTAATTATATTTTAATTCAATGGTTGAAACTAAATATTGGTAATATGTCCCTAAAGTAACTAATGAGGAATCTATGAACATGAATCAGATCAAAAATTATAAGAAACATAACTTGAATCAACATGAATCTACTCTCAAGTTCGATGTTGATCAATATTTTGGATCTTTCTCTGTATTGCTTTGTGTTTCAATATCTTGGATTGCAGATTTGGAAAAGTGTTTGGGATATTCTGGTGTGTTCTTAATTTAGATGGTTTATGATTTGGAGGTCTGCAAGTGAAACTTTTAGTTTGATAGTCATTGCAAATAGTGTTCTGGAAGTTTGGTATAATGATGATGAAGATTCTAGTAAGTTGTGTTGGTGCGGTTGTTTCTGTAATAACTCATGATGCTTGTGGATGTTTCTAGATTGTGTCCTATTTGTGTTGATGGTCTGCATTGATCATTGTGCTTATTATTGATGATTTCCCCAATATGTTTGTGTTATGTGATATTCTTGGTGAGCGGATGATTGTAGCATGTTGTGGATGTTCAAGGCATAATTCTTGAAGGTTTTTCATGTTTGAGGTGTTGATTTTAGGTCCATAATATGTCTTAGTCGACATTGTTTTGGTCTATATATAATGTTGTAGCGTGTATGATTATATCTTTGTAATTTGTGATGTGCGTTGAGCTGACCTTGAAAGATAGGTTGATGATATGTATAAATAAATATAATAATCATGTGAGAGAGGTATTTGTGCATGAAAATAATGCTTTGATATTTCAGAAGCAATGTGTTGGAAACAACAATGAAGGAAAATTGAGAGGGGGGGTGAATTAGTTTCCACCGAATTAAACAATTTAAGCACAACTTCAAATTTGATCAACTGCAGCAAGAATAAAGATAAACACAACAACAACAACACACATAACACCAACATTTTTGACATGGAAAACCCAGTTAAGGTAAAAACCATGGTGAGATCCTACCCACAATAAGATGATACTCTATAGTAGTATGTGAAAATATTACAATGGGAAATGCACATGCATTCAAGCACACTTCCTAGAGCTCACTGCTCAAAATATAATAACCCAAAAGGCTACAACCCTCAGGGAAGGTTCACTACCTTACAATAACATTCGGACAACAATCTAGGTCAGATGAACTGAAATAATAGCATCTTCAAATGCCTGATGACAGTTCTAGTTAAGCACAATTGTTTGCTCTGCAACACACTTTGCTCTACACTTCACATTGAAAGATAAATTTGCTTGTTCACACATACACCACTCTCTGATAATGTAGACACAACACCTGTATCCCAATTACATGAATATAACACCTATTTATATAAATTATCAACCTTGACTACAAGGTCATCTCAACCCTTAATACCTAATTATAAAATTATATCACATGATACATAAATCCACCACTGGACCAATACAATGTCATTACAACATAGCATGGACCCAAATAAAATCACTGAAAATGCAACACCACTAGAAATCTCACCAAGATCATCTGCAACACGCTACACCATCGAAAATATTGCATAACACAAAGAATATCACCGAACCCATAAGATCTTCAATAACGCGTGCAATGATCAATGTGGACCAGTAAAATAAATAAGACACAAATAGGAAACACCAACAAGAAAATTAGAACAATCTGCAATAGCTGCACCAACACCACTTAATCAAATCTTCATTGATCAACAAGCTAATACTCAAGAACACTCAACAGCAGCAACTAGGACTAGAAAGATAACTTGTTGAGCACCAAATCTTGAACCATCTGAATTGAACATACACATGAACATCCCAAAAACTCTCCCAAATCCACAACACAAGATATTATCATTTTGAAGCACAACGGATCAAATACCAGAATACTGCAACACTAAACATTGAAAACCATTCCTCATACCGAAATCCATAGCTCAATCAAATCACCACATTTCATCATGAAACCAACATTGAATCAAGTATCTCTAGTTGATTCAATATATCAAACAGATCAACCAACAGATCAACTCTCTGCAATCACTGAAGCACCAAAACATAGGAATTTGTTGACATCAATGACAACAACATATTCTAGCAACAACAATATCCAACACAGTGAAGTATTGTCAAGAAGTGTGAAGAAGTGCAAAAGAGTAGAATATGTGTTATGTGCCTAACTGAAACTGTAACCAAGCATTAGGAGATGATATTCTATCAGTTCATGATCTTTCGGATGTAATATGAATGTGTTTGTAAGATAGTGAGTCTTCCCTGGGTTCTAGCCCTTTGTTGTTTTTGAGAAGTGAACTCTAGGCAGTGTACCAAAATGCATGTGCATTTCCCATTGTAATATTTCATATACTTCTAACAAGGTATTATCATATTGTGGGTAGGTTCCCACTGTGTTTGACTAGTTTTTCCACATCAAGAATCTTGGTATTATGTGTGTTATTGATGTGGTGTTGATTTATGCTTCATGTTTATTCATCAGATCTAAAATTATGTTTGAGTTAAAAAATATTTTGAGAAAATTGATTCACCCCCCCCCCCAGTTTAATTTCTTGTTGCCAACAATTGGTATCAGAGTTGGTTCTTCCAAAGAAGCTTGAACACTTGAGTTGATCCAAGATGGCAACTTATAAGAAGGATAGTCTGAGATTTGATGGATCAAATTACACTCTTTGGAAAAGTCGGATGGAGTGTCACTTGAGATGCATTGGTGAAGATTATTGGAATATTACTAAAAATGTGTATATAATTCCTCAGAATGGTCCTACAACTTTGGATGAGATAAAGGAAATTGAATACAATATTAGAGCTTAGGAAGCATTTTTCAGTGCCTTGACTGATTTTGAAATGACAAATGTGATGGATTTGTAAATTGCTTATGAGATTTGGAAGAAGTTGGAAACTTTGTATGAAAGTAAAATTCGTGTGAAGATTGTCAAGTTGCAGAGCTTGAAGGGAATGTATGAATTGTTGAAGATGGGTGAAGATGAGAAAATTACTTCTTTTATACATAAATTGAATGAGCTTGTGTGCAATATCAGATGTGTTGGTGAAGTACTGGAAGAATCAAATATTGTTGCTAAAGTGTTGAGATCCTTGGCTCCTGCTTACAAGCACAAAGTTGTTGCCATTGAGGAGATTCGGACCGTGACTAATGTGACTAGAGACATGTTGACTGGAAATTGTGTTGCCCTTGAATTGAGTGAGTTTGGTGACTCTCTTCCTAAGATATAATTTGCATTCAAAGCTACTATTTCCAAAAAACAGAGATATGATCTAGGAGAAAGTTCTTCAAGAAGGGTATCTAGATATGAGAAAGAGATGAAGGATCTTTAAGAAGAAGAAAAATAACTTGAGAATCTTGAATCCCTTATTTCCAAGAGATTTCCTAAAGGAGCTGGTAAATATGAAGGAAAAATTGCCTCTTAAATGCTTTTCATGTAATAAAATAGGACATTTTGCTTCAAGGTGTCTAGAAAACGCTCCTAGGAAGCAATACAAGCCTAAATATCAAAAGAAATGTTATTATGATGTTGATGGTGTGACAGATGATGAATCTAAGAAAGGAAATTCAGGTGATGATGAATGGGTATTTATTGCTATCAAGGAAGATGATCCAGTGCCTAGTGATTCTATAGGACAAAGATTTGGCTACTAAAGTTGTTGAGAAAAATGAATGGGCTATTGACAATGGTTTCTCTCATAATATGACAAGTGATAAGAGTAAGTTTGTGAGAATGGAAAAGTATGATGATGGTGTAGTAAGATTTGGTGATGACAAAGCTGGTATAATTCATGGTAGAGGTTCCATTTCTCTTGATGGTAAGCACAATATTGATGATGTCTTGTATGTAGAAGGTCTAAATCATAATCTTTTGAGTGTTGGATAGATGGTTGACAAGGGATATGATTTACAATTCAAGAATGGCAAGTGTAGAATCTTAAGTGGTTCTGGAATTGAGATTACATCAGGGACAAAGACCAAAGGTAATATCTTTCACTTGAATGCTGGTGGTAAAAGTTGTTTGATTTCTCAGATTAATGAAAGTTGGTTATGGCATAGGAAGATGTGTCATTTGAATTTCGATTGCATGGTTAAGATAAGTTCTACTCAAGCAGTGAGAGATCTTCCTATGTTGGTAAACCCTCCTAATCTGGTATGCAAGGAATGTTAGTTAGGGAAGAAGACAAGAGTTGGTTTTGAAAGCAAACAGTATTGTTCTAATGGATTATTGGATCCTGTGCATCCTAATTTGTGTGGTCTTTCTAGAGTGAGAAGCTTGCAGGGAGACGGGTATTTCATGTTGATGATTGATGACTATTCAAGGATGATGTGGGTTAAAAGTTCTTAACGGAGAATTCTGAAGCCTTGGAGAAGTTCAAGATTTTCAAAGCCATGGTTGAGAACGAGACAGGATTGAAACTAAAGTGTCTAAGATCTGACAGAGGTGGTGAATTCACTTCTAGTGAGTTCAATGTATTTTGTGAAGAGTATGGAGTGAAGAGATAGCTATCTACACCTAGAACTTCTCAGCAGAATGGTGTTGTGGAGAGGAAGAACATAACAATTCAAAAAGCTGATAGAACCATGATATTGAAAAGAAACATTCTGCATATTGGAGACAAGTTGTGATTACTATTATATACACTCTTAACCAGGTGCATATCAATGGTGATACCGATAAGACTCCTTGTGAGTTATGGTTTGGTCATATTCCTACAGTTAGATATTTCAAGATTTTTGGAAGTAAATGCTATATCAAAAGAGATGAAGATCTAGGGAAGTTTGATGTTGTGATGAAGGAATTTTTCTTGGTTATTCTACTAAGAGAAAGGCCTATCAGTGTTATAATAAGAGACTGAGAAAGATAGTTGAAAGATCTAATGTGAAAGTTGATGAAGTAATGAGTATCATCCCAGATGCTCCGAATATGATGTAAATGATCAGATTGATAGCTATGATAAAGGAAAGCAAGTGCAAACCCATAATCTAATTCAAATTATTCTTGAAAAGAAAAAAAATCAAGGAGAGACTAGTGCTAGTGCAGAAGAAAGAACTCAAGAGTCTGAAAATCAAGAAAAATCCGAAGGCTCCCAGGTATGTGAGGTTGAATCATTCAAAACTACAAAGCATAGGAGATAAGAATAAATGTGTGATGACTAGAAGAATAATTGCTTGATTTCTAAGATTGAACCTAAATATGTTAATGAAGCACGCAAATATGAAAATTGGGTTAAAGCAATGGAAGAAGAATTGAACCAAATTGAAAAGAATAATACATGGATTCGTGTTCCTAGACCTAAGGATAAAAATGTAATTGGAACTAAATAGATCTTTTGAAACAAATTGGATGAACAAGGTGAAGTTGTTAGGAACAAAGAACGACTTGTTTGTAAGGGATATTCTCAGATGGAAAGAATTGACTTTGAAGAGACTTTTTCTCCAGTGGCAAGAATTGAAGTTGTTATATTATTTCTTTCTTATGTTGCTTACAAAGAATTCAAAGTTTATCAAATGGATGTCAAGTCAGCCTTTCTCAATGGTAAGTTGGAAGAGGAAGTTTATATTAAGCAACCAAATGGATTTTAGTTGATAGATCAGGAAGATATGGTTTGCAAACTGAAGAAAGCATTGTATGGATTGAAGAAAGCCCCAAGAGCATGGTATGCCAAATTGGATAAGTATTTGTTGAAGCTTGTTGGTCATTTGGGGCAATTGATTATGTTTTGTCATTGATGCCAACACTAACCGTTTGGATGCTTTATTGGCACCCTTCTAGTCCCGGTAGGTTAAGTGGTTTCTGGTTAGCTTGGATCCGACATGATCTAATAGGCTCCAGTATAGTCTGGTGTGATAGTTCTGATACTTAATATAAGTATAGATCCAATAGCCAACAAGATGAGTGGGGGGGGGTGAATCATACAAACTTAATCATCCATAAAAACATTAGATTCAACCTTGGTAACATACATTTCAGTAATATAACCAAAACTGTTAAACATGTAAACTCAAAAGCATATAAACATCATAAACCTCATAACACCAGAATTAACGTGGAAACCCAAATAGGGAAAAACCACTGTGGGATTTCAGACCCACTAAGAAATATACTCTTCTAGAGTATGCTCGGTTAAAAGCAAATTCTGTTAAAGATTACAAACACATTGCTAGATGTGACCCAGTTAAGGGATTTCCCTTAGATCTGTTAGGATCTTCACTTTGTTAGAAGTGACCTTGTTAAAGGATTTCAAACACTCAATCAGAATGTCACCTTGCTAGAGGGTTTTACAAATAACACTGTTAAGTCCACTCGGTTAAGAGATTTTCTGTCACTTTCACAAAATAACAGTAATAAAATCTATCTGCAACTTCACATCTAAAATGCTAAAGCAGATTCCTATTTGTTCAATACAATTTAGACATAGAACTAATCTTGTCTATCTGTTGGGCTTCTATACTCTGTTATTTTAATAGGTCTTCAAGCTTCTGTGCTCGGTAATAACTATGTAGCATCCCCGTGCATACACTTGCCCGCATACATTGTTTATCAACAGTTTCCTATTTATAAACAATTCGGTAACCGCTTAATCTCCTTGATCACATTTCCCATGATCAATCATAGCCATCAGATCTTCGATCTTGTCTAGGTTCAATGCATCTTTTGATCTGAAAATGTTTTACCCCACCTTGGAACTTGCATACATTTCTTGGAACTTGTGCCAGGGTATTGCAATTCAATCTGAGTTGTAGATCTTCATGCCAACTTTTCATTGCCTTAGATTCGTTAACAAACTTCTTCCACAGCTCACCAATCATTTAATCAGTTCCAGCTCATCAACTTCTTTCATTAAATAACACATGTAAACATTTAATGCATTCTGTTATAGCTCGGTTGCAACTCGGTAACAACTCAGTGAATACTAAACTTCACTTGGTAGACATTCCGCCTTCATTAACCGATAGCGATAGCCTTAGGGTTTACCAACTAGGTTCCTTAGGGTTTACCGACTAGGTTCTTTGCTTGATAACATAGTATAGTATTAACCTTTACAATTTACAACATATGTATGATGTTAAAACAATCTAAAACATCATGATCTCATCATTGTCTGACTCGGTACTAGTTTCCCATTGAATACCTTATTCATCCCCTTATTCATCATATTATTTCCTGTGTCTTATATGGACATCTTTATAATCTTCATATCATACTTCTCAAGATATGGCAACATCATATGGAATTAGAAAATCAATTTCTTGACATCAATGACAAAATAATAATATCAAGACAGTAAACATCTTTAATCAGTTATATCCATAATCATCAACAACCTTCTCAATATCCTTATGAAATGCCAACAATCTTTCATTGTCTATTATAATGCAATATTGCCAACAATCTCCCCCTTTTGCATTGATGGAAAAACCAATTGATTTGACCTTAAAAGATTTAGATTGTTGTGATTTTGAAATGCTGAAATGCTCTCCCCCATACATTAGACTTCTCCTCTTTTCTTCAGTCTTCTTCCTCTATATCAGTCTTCTCCTCTTTTGTAGGTCTTCTCCCCCTTTGATAACAATGCCAAAAAGTAAAGAAATAAAAGCATAATTTCTTCCTTGTATGAAGTGATTTCCTGCTGTTGTGTATCAATTGAGTCTCGGTCAGAGCATTTGTCTTCAATTCTTGTTCCCTGTAATATTTCCTGTATTATTTCCTATACACCTTTAGAAAACATCCTAAAGTGTATAAATCAGCATTAATTCCCAGAAGATATGCGATAGAGTCATCGGATTGATGCTTTCACCGAACTCAGTCAGTGAGTAGAAGATAGGGGTAGGACCCCTAACTTAATTCTAAGATATTCAAAAGTGTCCCTTGGTAGTGGCTTGGTGAAGATATATGCTATTTGTTCCTTTGTGCTAACATACTCCAACACCACTTTCTTCTCTTGAGCTTCTTCTCTAAGATAATGATATTTGATAGAGATGTGCTTTGTCTTAGAGTGCATAACAGGATTCTTTGAAATATTAATGGCACTAGTATTGTCACATAATATAGTTACTGGCTCGGTAACTTTCTCATTTATACCTTCCAACAGTTGTTTGATCTATGCAATGTTGGTACAATTTAGTGCTGCAGCAACGTATTCAGCTTCTGTTGTTGACTGTGAAACACATCCTTGTTTCTTGCTAAGCCAACTCACTAGTCTTTCTCCTAAAAAGAAAGCTCCTCCACTTGTGCTTTTTCTGTCATCAATGTTGCCTGCCCAATCAGCATCAGTATAAACTTTTAAATCAAAATCATTTCCTTTCTAATATACTAATCCATAATCCTCTGTCCCTTTCAAGTATCTAAAAAATTAGTTTTATTGTTGTCATGTGTGTTTCCTTAGAATCTGCAGAGAATCTTGCAATTATACCTAATGCATGTGCTATATCTGGTCTGTTGTGAACAACATATTGTAGCTTTCCAATCATGGATCGGTAAAGTGTCTCATCAACAGATGCAGATTCATCATTCTTTGACAATTTATAGTTGGTAGTCATAGGAGTACTTACTGGTTTTGAATCTTCCATTCCAAATTTCTTCAAGATTTTCTTTATGTACTTGGATTGAGTAATGAAAATCTCATTTTTCATTTGCAGTATCTGTAAACCTATAGAATACTTTATGTCACCGATTAAGGACATCTCAAATTATTTGCTCATTTCATTTCCAAAGTTCTTGCATAAAGAGTCGTTGCCACAAAATATAATATCATCAACAAATATGGCTGAGATTAGTATTCCATTTTCATCATTCTTCATGTACATATTGTTGTTCTCACTTGTCCTTATAAAACCAATCTTAATCAAATAAGAGTGCAATCTTTCATGCCATGCTCTAGGTGCTTGTTTCAAACCATATAAAGCTTTGTTCAATTTACATACCTGATCTTTATTAGTGTCTTCAACAAATCATTCAGGTTGTTCAATAAAAACTTCTTCTTCTAATATTCCATTCAGAAATGCAGATTTAACATCCATTTGATATACGTTGAAGTTTTTGAAAGCAGCATAGGCCAACAATGTTCTTACTCCTTCAAGTCTAGCAATAGGTGCAAAAGTTTCACCATAATCAATTCCTTCTTCTTGAGCATAACCTTTGCAAACTAGTCTTGCCTTGTTCTGAATGACCTCACCTTTTTCATTTAGCTTGTTTCTGAAAATCCACTTTGTACCGATTACATTTTTGTCCTTCGGTCTTGGGATTAGTGTCCATGTGTCATTCTTCTTGATTTGATCAATCTCTTCTGTCATAGCATTTATCTAATCTTCACTGTTAAATGCCTCCTTCACTATTCTCAGTTCAAATTCAGATATCAGACATGTGTTCTGTCTCAGTTTGTTCCTTGTCATCACTGGATCATCCTTATCTCCTATAATCTGACTTGGTTCATGATGTCTTTTGACATACTTGGCTAATACAGGCTCGGTATGCTCTGTATGATCTTCTTCATCACTCAGTAACTGGATATTCTCTTCATTTTCTTCAACAGTCTTCTTGGTAAGACTTCTCGGTTGAACATAGACAAATTCATCATAGTCTTCTGGTTCCTTGGAATTTCCTTCATCATTTCTTTCTGCAAATTCATCAATTTTCACATTTGCACTTTCTACTATTTTGTTAGATGATTTGATCAGATATTTAAATGCTTTGCTTCTAGAAGAATAACCTAGAAACGTTCCTTCTTCACTTTCCTAATCAAATTTGCCATTTCTATCATCTTTGTGAACATAGCATCTACTTCCAAAGATTTTAAAATAACTAACATTAGGTTTCTTATCATACCAGATTTCATATGGTGTCTTCAAAGTACCTTTCTTCAATTGAACTCGGTTCAAGGTGTAAACTGCTATGCTTATTGCTTCTCTCCAAAATATTTGTGGCACCTTCTTTTCAATCATCAATGTTCTAGCACAATCCACAATAGATCTGTTTCTTCTCTCAGCTATTCCATTCTGTTGTGGAGTTCTCGGTGCAGAGACTTGCCTTTTAATACCATGATCATTGCAAAATAAATTAAACTCATCATATGTGAACTCTCCTCCTCTATCTGATCTAAGACATTTCAGTTGTCTTCCTGTTTCATTTTCAACTCTTGCCTTGTACCATTTAAACATTTGAAAAGCTTCTGATTTTTCTTTTAAAAACATTACTGACATCATCCTTGAATAGTCATCCACAAATAATATGAAATATTTATCACCATAATAACTTTGAACTTTCATAGGACTACAAAGATCAGTGTGCACTAGATCTAAAATTCCCTTAGAAGTGTAAGACTTACTTGTAAAGCCTGATCTTGTCATCTTACCCATCTGGCATCCTCAGCACATAGCATTCTTAGGTTTTTCAAGACTTGGTAGACCTCTTACTCAATGCTTCTTGCTTATTTTGATCAGATTATCAAAATTTACATGACAAAACCTTTTATGTCATAACTAGGTATCATCTAACTTTGCATGCAAACATTTATTCCGAGTTGAGTCAAGGTGAAATGTATTACCTTTTGTTTGTGTCCCGGTAGCAGCTAACTTTCCATTCTTGTCATGAACTTTCACAATTCCCTTCTGAAATTCTATTCGGTAACCTGTGTTGTTTAGTTGTGCTACACTCAACAAATTATATTTCAAACCTTCAACCCAATAAGCATCATTGCATCTTGCATTGTCAAGAAGTGTTATAGATCATTTTCCTTTCCCTGGATATGGTGCATCATTACCAAATCTGACATAGCCTCCATCATAATCTTCTAATATAATAAACTTGTGTTTATCTCCTATCATATGATGTGAGCATCCACTATCTATAATCCAAGAATCATTAGTGTTTATGTGAGATATTAGGGATTTTTCTTCATACCTTTCTTCATCCGATCCATCTTTGATAGATACATAAACTACTTCCTCTGTATCTGTATCATCTGATTTATCATCATTGGATTCCTCATCAGCTATTAGGCATGTCTTTCTATCTCTTCTTCTGAAGTCTCGGTGTCCTCTGTAATGATTATCTTATTGTCTGTCATCTCGGTAATCTCTCTTTTCAGTAAAATCTTTGTCAGGATAGTTAGAAGCCATATGTCCTATCTTATCACAATTGAAACATTTCAAAGGTAGCTTTCCTTTATACTTACCTTTGCCTCTCAGTAACCTTTTGGCTAGTAGTGCTTCAAATTCTTCTTGCTTTCTGATTTCCTCATACAATTTGTGTACTGCCTTCATGTTCTTATGAAATCTTTCACTTGCTCCACTGTGATCTCCTTCAGAGTACTTATACTTTCTTTCATCGAAATCATTAGATTCATCAAGATAAAAAGAACTAAATGCAGATTCAACTTTATTTACCGAAGATCCACTGTTATCAAAATTACTTAACTCAAATGCATGTAGCTTACCAATAGTAGGATATAAAGAAACTGGCATATTAGGTACAGACCTCAATTCATTGATTGCAGAGACTCAGATTGCATAAGCTGGTAGAAGCGTTCTTAACAACTTACTTTTTATATCCTTTTCTTCAATAGTTCCACCTGCTCCTTTGATTTGATTGACAATCTCCTTTAGTCTTGTACTGTACCAAGGAAGATGATCCAGTGCCTACTGATTCTACTAGTTGCATTAATGAGGACAAAGATTTGGCTATTAAAGTTGTTGAGAAAAATGAATGGGCTATTGACAATGGTTTCTCTCATAATATGACAAGTGATAAGAGTAAGTTTGTGAGCATGGAAAAGTATGATGGTGGTGTAGTAAGATTTGGTGATGACAAAGTTGGTATAATTCATGGTGGAGGTTCCATTTCTCTTGATGGTAACCACAATATTGATGATGTCTTGTATGTAGAAGGTCTAAATCATAATCTTTTGAGTGTTGGATAGATGGTTGACAAGGGATATGATTTACAATTCAAGAATGGCAAGTGTAGAATCTTAAGTGGTTCTGGAATTGAGATTGCATCAGGGACAAAGACCAAAGGTAATATCTTTCACTTGAATGCTGGTGGTAAAACTTGTTTGATTGCTCAGATTGATGAAAGTTGGTTATGGCATAGGAAGATGTGTCATTTGAATTTTGATTGCATGGTTAAGATAAGTTCTACTCAAGCAGTGAGAGATCTTCCTATGTTGGTAAAGCCTACTAATCTGGTATGCAAGGAATGTTAGTTAGGGAAGCAGACAAGAGTTGGTTTTGAAAGCAAATAGTATTGTTCTAATGGATTATTGGATCTTGTGCATCCTAATTTGTGTGGTCTTTCTAGAGTGAGAAGCTTGTAGGGAGACAGGTATTTCATGTTGATGATTGATGAATATTCAAGGATGATGTGGGTTAAAAGTTCTTAAGGGAGAATTCTGAAGCCTTGGAGAAGTTCAAGATTTTCAAATCCATGGTTGAAAATGAGACATGATTGAAACTAAAGTGTCTAAGATCTGACAGAGGTGGTGAATTCACTTCCAGTGATGTGAGTTCAATGTATTTTGTGAAGAGCATGGAGTGAAGAGACAGTTATCTACACCTAGAACTCCTCAGCAGAATGGTGTTGTGGAGAGGACGAACATAACAATTTTGAAAGCTAATAGAACCACAATGTTGAAAAGAAACGTTCTACATATTGGAGAGAAGTTGTGAGTATTGTTATATACACTCTTAACCAGGTGCATAACAATGGTGATACCGATAAGACTCCTTGTGAGTTATGGTTTGGTCATATTCCTACAGTTAGATATTTCAAGATTTTTGGAAGTAAATGCTATATCAAAAGAGATGAAGATCTAGGGAAGTTTGATGTTGTGATGAAGGAATTTTTTTTGGTTATTCTACTAAGAACAAGGCCTATCGGTGTTATAATAAGAGATTGAGAAAGATAGTTGAAAGATCTAATGTGAAAGTTGATGAAGGTAATGAGTATCATCCCAGATGCTCCGAATATGATTTAAATGATCAAGTTGATAGCTATGATAAAGGAAAGCAAGTGCAGACCCATAATATAATTCAAATTATTCTTGAAAAGAAAAAAAATCAAGGAGAGACTAGTGCTAGTGCAGAAGAAAGAACTCAAGAGTCTGAAAATCAAGAAAAATCCTAAGGCTCCCAGGTATGTGAGGCTGAATCATTCAAAACTACAAAGCATAGGAGATAAGAATAAATGTGTGATGACTAGAAGAATAATTGCTTTATTTCTAAGATTGAACCTAAATATGTTAATGAAGCACACAAATATGAAAATTGGGTTAAAGCAATGGAAGAAGAATTGAACCAAATTGAAAAGAATAATACATGGATTCGTGTTCCTAGACCTAAGGATAAAAATGTAATTGGAACTAAATAGATCTTCTGAAACAAATTGGATGAACAAGGTGAAGTTGTTAGGAACAAAGCACAACTTGTTTGTAAGGGATATTCTCAGATGGAAAGAATTGACTTTGAAGAGACTTTTTCTCCAGTGGCAAGAATTGAAGTTGTTATATTATTTCTTTCTTATGTTGCTTACAAAGAATTCAAAGTTTATCAGATGGATGTCAAGTCAGCCTTTCTCAATGGTGAGTTGGAAGAGGAAGTTTATATTAAGCAACCAGATGGATTTTAGTTGATAGATTAGGAAGATATGGTTTGCAAACTGAAGAAAGCATTGTATGGATTGAAGAAAGCCCCAAGAGCATGGTATGCCAGATTGGATAAGTATTTGTTGAAGCTTGTTGGCCATTTGGGGCAATTGATTATGTTTTGCATTGATGTTTTGTCATTGATGCCAACACTAACTATTTGGATGCTTTACCGGCACCCTTCTGGTCCCAGTAGGTTAAGTGGTTTCTAGTTAACTTGGATCCGGCATGATCCAATAGGCTCCAGTATAGTCTGGTGTGATAGTTTTGATACTTAATATAAGTACAGATCCAATAGCCAACAAGATGAGGGGGGAGGGGTGAATCATACAAACTTAATCATCCATAAAAACATCAAATTCAACCTCGGTAACATATATTTCAGTAATATAACCAAAACTATTAAACATGCAAACTCAAAAGCATATAAACATCATAAACCTCATAACACCAGATTTAACGTGGAAACCCAAATAGGGAAAAATAACTGTGGGATTTCGGACCCACTAAGAAATATACTCTTCTAGAGTATGCTCGATTAAAAGCAAATTCTGTTAAAGATTACAAACACATTGCTAGATGTGACCCGGTTAAGGGATTTCCCTTAGATCTGTTAGGATCTTCACTTTGTTAGAAGTGACCTTGTTAAAGGATTTCAAACACTCAATCAGAATGTCACCTTGCTAGAGGGTTTTACAAATAACACTATTAAGTCCACTTGGTTAAGAGATTTTCTGTCACTTTCACAAAATAACAGTAATAAAATCTATCTGCAACTTCACATCTAAAATGCTAAAGTAGATTCCTATTTGTTCAATATAATTTAGACATAGAACTAATCTTGTCTATCTTGTGGGCTTCAATACTCTGTTATTTTAACAGGTCTTCAAGCTTCTGTGCTCGGTAATCACTATGTAGCATCCCTGTGCATACAGTTGCCCGCATACATTGTTTATCAACAGTTTCCTATTTATAAACAATTTGGTAACCACTTAATCTCCTTGATCACATTTCCCATGATCATTCATAGCCATAAGATCTTCGATCTTGTCTAGGTTCAATGCATCTTTCGATCTGAAAATGTTTTATCTCGCCTTGGAACTTGCATACATTTCTTGGAACTTGTGCCAGGGTATTGCGGTTCAATCTAAGCTGTAGATCTTCATGCTGACTTTTCATTGCCTTAGATTCGTTAACAAACTTCTTTCATGGCTCACCAATCATTTAATTAGTTCCAGCTCATCAGCTTCTTTCATTAAATAATGCATGTAAACATTTAATGCATTATGTTATAGCTTGGTTACAACTCAGTAACAACTCGGTGAATACTAAAGTTCACTCGGTAGACATTCTGCCTTCATTAACCGATAGCAATAACCTTAGGGTTTATCGACTAGGTTCCGTAGGGTTTACCGTCTAGGTTCTTTGCTTGATAACATAGTATAGTATTAACCTTTACAATTTACAACATATGTATGATGTTAAAACAATCTAAAACATCATGATCTCATCATTGTCTGACTCGGTACTAGTTGCCCATTGAATACCTTATTCATCCCCTTATTCATCATATTCTTTCCTGTGTCTTTTACCGACATCTTTATAATCTTCATATAATACTTCTCAAGATATGTCAACATCATACGGAATTAGAAAATCAATTTCTTGACATAAATGACAAAATAATAATATCAAGACAGTAAACATCTTTAATCAATTATATCCATAATCATCAACAACCTTCTCAATATCCTTATGAAATGCCAACAATCTTTCATTGTCTGTTATAATGAAATATTGCAAACATGGTGATGGATTTGACTTGTTCATGTTACTCGTACTCATATTTGATCAGTTGGTTTTGCTTTGGTGATCGGATGCTATCCTGCTTGCCTAGAAGATTGGTTTCTAGTTCCAGCGAGGGTTTCACTGGCAGAGCTTTTGGTGGAGATCTTTGATGAATTGGATAAGTGGCATTGGTGCAGCTTCTGGTGGAATTTCAAGATGTTGTTGATGATCATGTTCGAGACTTGGTGGATAGAGATGATTGTTGTTGCGTGTGGACCAATACTTGGTCTCGATTGATCTAGGTTATAGACCAGCTTTAATGTAACATGTGGATAGGACCTATTGATGTATTTTCGGGATTTCTTATGTGTTGATATTATTTATTTGATCTAAGGCTGACATGGTTTGTAATTACGTGATTGTTTTATTGTCTAGTGGCCAACCTGATTATTTATGGTTGAGTGTTTTGTATAAATAGATGTAAGATCTCATTGTAGATCATCATGGTTATTGTTAGAGGTAATGGTCAAGGAATGTAATATGTGAATAATGTAATATCATTCAGGAAAAGGAGTTGGTCGATCATTGGAGATCGAATTGGGTTAATGCAAGAGGATTTAGTCCTTCGGTATTGAGAATAACTGGAACTATACTCAGGCATAGGAGATGCTATCTTTTGCAGTTCAACACTTCTCTGGTTTGTAGTCTGGATTTCTATGTAGTCAGTGAGGCTCCTTTTGTGATGAGAAGTGCGCTCTAGGTTGTTGGCCTTCATACAAGTGCAGGCCCCTCAATTGTAATTTGCATACTTACTACAGAAGTATTATCTCACTGTGGGTAGGCTTCCAACTATGGTTTTTCCCTTTACCGGGTTTTCCACATACAAATCTTGGTGTTATGTGGATGGATTTTATTCTATATTATTGTTAATGCTTAATTGGTTTATCTGCTATTCCAGTATTAAAGTCTAAATTGCTAATGGTTATGGTAATCTGTGACAACTGATTCACACCCCCCCCCCTCTCAATTGTCTTTCAATTATTTGAACTGTCTAACAAAGCTTGGATTCAATAAAGGTAATGTTGATAGTAATGTGTACTTCAAGATTGATAATGATAACATTTTGATTGTTAAAGTTTTTGTTGATGATATTATTTTTGGAGGGAATGATAGTTTGTGTAAGGAATTTGTTGATGAGATGCAGAATGAGTTTGAGATGTCTATGATTGGTGAGATGAAATTCTTTTTGGGATTGCAATCTTAGTCCAAGTATGTGAAGGAATTGATGAAGAAGTTTAGTTTAGATGATTCAAAGCCTGTTGGTACTCCTATGGTGACTGGATGTAATTTGACAAAGGATGATGAATCCCCTAAAGAAAATCAGACTAGATACAAATCTATGATTGGTGGAATACTATATTTAACTCAAACTAGACTAGATATTATGAATGTGGTATGTCTTGTTGCTAGATTTCAAGCTGATCCTAAGGAATCTCATGTTGTACCTGTGAAAAGAATCTTTAGATATTTGAAAGGAACTGTTGATTTTGGTTTATGGTATCCTAAAGATGATGATTTTACTTGGAGTACTTTTATCGATGTTCATTGGGATAGAGATGTACATGACAAAAAAAGTACTAGTGGTGGTGCATTTTTTTGGGGAAAGAGATTGGTTTCTTGGATGAATAAGAAATAGAATGTTATTTCTTTGTCTACTGCAGAGGATGAGTATAAATTTGTTACTAGCAATTGTATTCAAGTGGTATGGATGAAGTAGATGTTAAAAGATATCAGAATTGTTTATGATGAACCTACTGCTATATAATGTAATAATTCAAGTGCCATCAACATTTCTAAGAATCCGATGTTGCATTCAAATAATAAGCATATATCAATCAAGTTTCATTTCTTGGGAGAAAAGGTGAATGAGAAGGAAGTCAAATTGGAGTATATATCTACAAAGGAACAAATTGTAAATATCTCCATGAAGCCTTTTCCTAAGGATACTTTTGAGTATCTTAGAGAGAAGCTAGGGGTGATTGCCCCTCCTAATAAGAACTAAGATGCATGGATCTGCATCAGTCTGGTGGGTTTCACAGTCATATCTTGTGATCTGGATTGATGAATGGTGGCTACTACTCAAGGGGATCAGATTTTCATATTTGGGGGATAGATATTTAGTTTAGTGATTTTTGTGGTTTGTAAATATGTACCTTTTCCACTGATGTCAAAGGGGGGGAGAGAGTCATTTTAAAAACTATATAATTATCTAAGGGGGAGAGAATATTTGTAGTGGGAGAAAGTTATCTTGGAAAGTTGTTGATTTCTTTGACATTGATTTTTTTCACATCATATGTTTCCACTAATGCCAAAGGGGGAGATTGTTGGATTTATGGAGATATTGTTGGGATAATGTGCAAATATGTGTTTGGATTGATTGAGTGATGTGTTGTCATTGATGTCAATATATTCATTTGTGTGTTCCACTTTTGCAACCAGATTAAGTGAGTTGGTTTGGCCAATGTGTTGTAGATGAGTTGTTGTGGATTAAAGGGTTTTAAGATAAGTATCTTTAGTTGATTTAGCTCAAGTTTCAATGGTTCACATAGATATTTGATCAAGTTGTGAGATCTAGTATTGTGGTTGGTTTTTCAGTTGTTTGGTGTTGATCAGTGTTCTATATTTTGTTTTGTATTGCTTTGTGTTGCAATATCTTGGTTGGTAGATTTGCTAGAGTGTTTGAGATGTTCTAGTGTGTCTTCAATTCAGATGGTTCATGATTTGGAGGGCCACAAGTGAACCTTTCAGTTTGACAGTCATTGCAAACAGTGTTCTTGAAGTTCAGTATAATGATGATGAAGATTCTAGTAAGTTGTGCTGATATGCTTGTTTCTGTGCTAATTTATGATGCTTGTGGATGTTTCTAGACCTTTTCCTATTTGTGTTTATGGTCTATATTGATCATTGTGCTCGTTGTTGATTATTTCCTTGGTCATGTTATGTGACACTCTTGGTGACCGGATGATTGTAGCATGTTGTGGATGTTTGAGGCATAATTCTTGAAGTTGTTTCATGTTTGAGGTATTGATTTTAGGTCCATACGATGTCTTAGTTGACATTGTTTTGGTCTATATATAATGTTGTAGCATGTATGATTATATCTTTGTAATTTATGATGTGTGTTGAGTCGACCTTGAAAGATAGGTTGATGATATCTATAAATAAATATAATACTCATGTGAGAGAGGTATTTGTTTGTGAGAATAATGCTTTGATCTTTTAGAAGCAGTGAAGTAGTGTGAAGAAGTGTGAAGAAGTGTGAAGAAGAAGAATATGTGTTATGTGCCTAACTGGAACTGTATTAGGCATGAGGAGATGTTATTCTATCAGTTCATGATCTTACGAATGTAATCTGAATATGTTTTTAAGATAGTGAGTCTTTCTTGGGTTGTAGCCCTTTGTTGTTTTTGAGTAGTGAGCTCTAGGCAGTGTACCTGAATGCATGTGCATTTCCCATTGTAATATTTCATAAACTTCTAACAGGGCATCATCATATTGTGGGTAGGTTCCCACCGTGGTTTTTCCCTTGATCGAATTTTCCACGTCAAAAATCCTAGTGGTATGTGTGTTATTGATGTGGTATTGATTTATGATTTCATTTTTATTCATCAGATCTAAAATTGTGTTTGAGTTAAGAAAAGATTTTGAGAAAATTGATTCAGCCCCCCCCCCTCTCAGTTTTATGCCTTGTTGCCAACAGGTTTAAGTCCTGAGACTAAAACTGAAACATACTACACTGATTTCTTTTACAACCAAACATAAGAAATGGAATGAAGACACCAATCTAACCAAAGTAAGACCAATCACACCAAAGTTGCATGACTAACAAGGTACAAGGCCAAACTAAGCCTCTGGTACAAACTGGGAGTCAAAATGGAACCAAATTGAAAACCCAGAATCCAAATTTGAGTTCCTACACATTTGACCTCTCTTTCTGTGCATTTCACCTTATTTTCTACACAATTGACCTTATTCTCTATGTAATTGAGCCCTATAATTGCGTAATTGAACCCAGGCTTGCACAATTGGAAGGGATCTGTAGGAGAGCAAAGTTGTCACACTTCCAAAACCTGAAACTAAAAACAAGCAAAGACCCATTTGAGAAGGACTTGTTTCCATTCTTAAAAACTAAACAACTGACCCCAAATACTCTAAATTGAAGTTACAAGACTCAAAATTCAAAAATTAGCCCCTTAAAACTCTATTCGGAGAGGGGTTTCAAACATTAAACTGCAAATTCCTAATGAAAACAAAAGAAGACTTCTAGATAAAAAAAAAAATGAAAGATTCACATACATAAAAAAATTCCATTCAAACACCGAAAAAAAAAACCCTTTCCAAATATTGAAAACCCTTCAAAAATCACATTAAATGCATAGAGAAAGAGAGTAAATGTACAAGGTTCATACTCAACAATCAAACTAGAATTTAATAGTACCCTTAAATACCATTTAGAACCAATAAATAAAACACTTTCCACACACACATCAAAAGAAAATTTGAAATATAACTGAATATGGATTTCAAATCTTTTCTCGGGTCCTACAGAGACAAACAAAAATGAAGCAAATTGATGAAGAATTGAAACTCAAATGCAGTCCACAAACAACCAAAAGATATCAGCATTAATAAATCAAATTCAATAGAAGAATTTTCAACTAAAACCTCCAATCATAAATCCAAGCAATCTTCAGTGAAAGAAAAACCCACTCAAAAACTAGTTCAAATCCTTAAGTAATTTTCATCTTCAAAAATCCCCATATAATTTTCTCCAGAGTCTTATTACAACTAGAAGAAAAAAGCCCAAAAAAATTATTATTGAAAAATAATTATAACTCTCACAAATTCTACAAAGACTTTCCCCTCAATAAAAACAATCCTCCGCCATGTAAAATCCCCAAAAACATAATTAAAAAAAAAAAAGGAATATTAAATTAATGTCCCAATAAAACAATATTTAAATTTCTAGAATAAAACATATATTTAATATTTATTTTCCAGCTCATAACTTGTGTATTATATGTTTTATCCATTGGGGATGGATTCATGAATGTTATTCTTGTGATTATGATGCTTATGATTTCCTTATTTGAACCTTAGAGGTTAGGGTAGCTAGATGCATTAAGGGGGAGTGGCTCTCAATGGGGGTTAGGGTCCAAAGTGGCAGCCAGGGTAACTCATTGGAGAGTTGTGTAATACAAGTGATAACCTTAATTAAAAATGTGGGATGGAATTAAACATTAATAAGGTAATTTGTGGTGCCCCACTCATGGCCTGATGTGCTTTTTTAGACATAGGATGGAATTGGGAAGGCATGATCACACATGTCGATGTTGGTTCATTACTGATAGTGGTATGCTTGCACATGTTGGTGTTGGTTCATTTCATGATTGTCATTTTCATCTATATGAGAGAATGCTCAAATTTCGCATGAGCTCTCAAATGGGGGTTGGGGTCTGGAGTTTGGAGAGGGATAGACTACTAGGGTAACCCATGTTGAAGCTATGTGATGACACTCTTCCCTTCATGTACTTTAGTATCCTATCATGTTTGGTTGTTGGCCTCTGGAGTGTCTTAGTTGTAGTATTTTTGTTCTTTTTTATGTCTTGTGTTCCCTTAGATGTGGATTTGTGTGTTTGTGAGTAGTGTTGCTTTTTCACCCATTGGGAATTTGGTGGACTTGTTCATGTGCGGCTGGATGGATCTTTACCATCATATTTCAATTGTGAGACAATCTATTGGTATTATGTTGTTATTTGTTATGTATCTTCTAGAAAAAAATATATTTGGAAATGTAATTATAAATATGATTGTAATTGTACTTGATATTGTATTTGGAACACTCCTTAAGGAGATGGTTCTTTTTGGATCATTGTAATTGATTAACTTGTAATGATGAAATAACATCTAGGGGTATGTGTAGGAACACGAGGGGCCAAAAAGTGGCGATATGAAAAAAAAATTGCCTTCTCCACTCGCCCAAAAACACAAAAAATTAGTGTTGACTTTTTGCTTGGCTTGGATGTCACTACATTTAGCCATGGCAAAAACAAACCATGTCAGATATCCGATTCTAATCGAATATCCGATATTATTAAAATTTTATAATATATATAAAATATATTATATATTATATTATATATTATATTATATACAATATATTATATATTATCTAATATATAATATACAGGTAAATCATATTTTTAAAACATAAAAGGGAACATGGATCGGATATCCGATTAGAAGCAGATATCAGATATACAATCCCTGTGGGTATTTTTATACCCGACTGAGATAGCTCATGGGTCATTTTTACTCATGGGTCTGAACAAAAAAAAGCAATCTGATATTGATTTTGATAGGATATTCGATTTCTAGAGCATTTTTTCGCAAAATATTGCCAACAGGTATGTTTTTTATCTATTTCCTTGTATTTTTATGATTTATTCGCATTTTTTTACTTGTTTTTCAATATGAATTAGATTTTTTTATTTCAAATACACTATTGTTTGAAATTTGTTAATTAAATCCAAATTTTCAACTTCAATCAAGTAAAATGGGTGATAACAAAGACAATCCACAACCACTGAACCCTCAATTCAAGATTTAATTGGTCAAAATTTGAACCAATTGAGGAGAATTTATAATATAATTTACAGTAGAATCCCTCATCTATCCTTGATGTTAATTGCACTAAATGCTTTAATAGACAATGTAGAAATCGTCACCACTGAGCACAATTTTGTTCTTTTGTGGTGAGAGGCCATGAGGGATAGATATGTGAATGGCTTGTCCTATGATGAGGTGAAGGACCTCGAGATATCTAAAGCCGATATTGTCACCTTGTTTATTAAACCCCGCACCAAACAACCCATACATGTGAAAAAAACAAAACTTTTCATCAAATGGTGTCAAAATTGCAATATTGTAAAACACTTTTGGGATCGTTGGTGGATGGCTTTTGATAGACCATCCAACAACAATCTCAACACGCCATTCTACTTCAAAATATTGTGTGCTAAGGTTTTTTTGGGCAAGCATGTCAACTACTTTGACATCAATCCTTTCGAGGGTATGGGGGGGAGGTATGCCTCAGGATAGACTTGGGGCAATTTGAGTATTATAGGGCCCATATGTTCCCCCTCCTCCCGTTGATCCCCTGCCTCTAGTATAACCTTTTGGTTTTTCAAGTTGGGGTACTAGCTCAACCTTTTGGTGATGCTAGCTATGGATTGGGTGGTGCTGACACATCCTCCTTAGCTTCACATATTTGTATGTCACATACATGTGCTATGTGCCATCAAGTATGCCTAGGTCATATTGGACAGCCTGTTGATCCTCCCATAGACACAACTAATTACAAGGTGCATGATATGGCCAATGCACTAGATGTGACAAAAGCTACTGGAGCACACCCTAGGGAGTCCTCACATGCTAAAGATAAGGAGGTACCATTATCATACACTAACGATATAGTGGTAAGACCTTGTTGGGTGAAAATTTTGTCTACTCGAGAGAGCTTACAAATATGTGTTTCACCACAGTATATGAGACAATATCTCTCAGAAGGTAAGATATGGTCCCTCCTACTTATAATGGAAGGCTTCCCCTTTGTACTATAAACTATATCCTATCTGCTAACTTTACAATAATCTAGGATAATACAATTGCTTTACTCTCTTTCCTCAAAGTAAGTATTAACCCAATTCTCTATTTAGAATAGATTTTCTTTCCTAAGGTCGAAAAAACTTCTTATTTGTCATAATATAAAATATATACTAACTTAGAAGAAAAGTTTCAATGAGAGTACAAAGCCTCTTGTTGCTCCCTTTTTTTGAAAATAACTTTGGGATGGGAAAGTAATAATAAAGCTCAAAGTCTTCTTTTTATCACTATCCTATCAACCTTTACAAATAGATGACTCTATCTTACAATTATACTTTCAAATACAACCAAGAAGCTCATGAAAGATCAAAGACTTTATATGACTTCCTATAAAGCTTCAAGAACAAATATGAAATATGTGTAACTCAAAGACTTCAACATACACTTCACCTTAAATGCACAAATGTAAAAGGTAAAAAAATAGCACAAAGACTGCAAGTTATCTCTTTGCTTGAGCATGAAACATTAGCTTCAAACATGATAAGTAGCTCAAACACTACAAGATCAACTTTGACAATATATCATTAATTATAAACACAATAAGGAGCTCAAAGACTACAAGATTGGGTTTAAATCTCTTTCAAATAACACCACAATACTCACAATCAACTCTAAATAATGTCGTCACATTACAACTTGTTCCAACACAAAGATTGAAAGAAACTTGTCTCTTTTATTGATTGCAATTTGATTTACATCTAAAAATAAAGTCTTAGAGTGCTTCCCAAAACAGAAAAGTCTTGTTGCATTGCCCCAAAAGATAGAAGATCTCAAAAGAAAGATGATTCTCCATATTACAATAAGCACTCTCATATTTATAGAGGAGAGGTGCAGCGCGAAACTAGGAAAGATGCAACTAATTTTTTACCAAGTGAAAGGTAGAGTCATATTTGACTTAGGCCACATGAAGTCCTACATGTGTACTAAAGCATACATAGAATTACACTTGAGGTGTCGATATCTTATTACAAAATAACACTTGAAGTGTGAATTGAAATTATAAAATGTCACTGTACTAGAGATGCATAAAAATGACTAAGTGTTTGGAGTCTCATCTTGTTCATCATTGTCTCCATTTTTCTTCAATAAATATTCATATTGTTGTAAGGTAGCTTATATTTCAGATTCATCTAATGTTCACAATGTTTGACGCTACTAGAGGAAGAGCAGATAGGAGTCTTGCTTCTTGAACTTCATTTTTTTTTGTTGGAAACAATTCTGACATTTGTACAAGGATGACACTATAGCATGGGGAAATCATCCACATTTGTGAAGAACAATCACCAACCATATTGACCATTTGAACTGAGTAGGATCACGTATGCGTTGAATTTGGTGCCATTAGGGTTTTCAAAACCCACATTGTATCATGGTAGAACAAGTTTAAATTGGGTCTACGACCCCGATCTACGTGTGTGCAATTGGTGTAATTCAGGATCGTAGGCTTGATTTACACTTAAGGAAAAGTGTGGCTAAAAGGTGTAATTTGGGTTCATAGACCCAAACTACACTTGGGGGAAAAGGCTAGGTGTAGTTCGGATCTATGGACCTAAACTGCACCTAGGAAAAACGTGTCATTGGTGTAGGTCAGACCTATAGGTCTGAACTACACCTAAAAAGTGCATAAGGTAAAACTAGGTGTAGGTTAGACCAATGGATCTGATCTACACCTAAGCGAAAGGATCAAAGTGTATGGTAGGTTTATAAACCTTCCATGCACTTGAAAAGGGAAGAACTCAAATCAGAGTGTAAGGTGAGTTTGTAAACCTGCAATACATAATGGCAACCAAAGATGGTGTAAGGTGGGTTCACAAACCCACCATACACTTAAGGCATGGCACGTAAGGTTGGTGAGGTGCAGAGTAGGGTCACAAAACTACCATGCACCAAGTTTTCGATGTATGATGGGCCTACGGCCCCACCACACACCGTCCACACAAGGATGGTAAGGGAGATATGGTGTTGTTTGAGTTCATAGGCTCGAACAACACCAATAACATGTAGTTCAGGTCTACCAAACTGAACAACACCAAAAGGTGTTGAGTAAATGCAAGGAGGTGAAATTCAGGTTTGGAAACTCGATTTGCACTAGGAAAAACTAAATGGTGTAATTCGGGTTTGTAAACCCAAATTGCATCTAAAAACACAGAATTTACAAGATGCACAAAAGACCCAAAATACTTCAAATGAAGGTTCTAAGGCAGAAAATAATGCATGCGAAGTGACACAAATTACCTCGAAAAACATGCATAGATCATATAAGCAACAAATTGGATAAAATTTGTAGGGTTACCCCAGTTAATTATTAAGGATAACATTGGATCTGACTGGGGAACTTCCTTTAATCATTGAAATGAGTGAAGGGGGTAGAATCCAAAACTCTAAGTTCCTTTATCATCCATTGGGCTATAGAGTCAAGCAAAAGACTAAAACAAAACATGACTCAACTTTGTGCAACTGCACTTATTGGAAGGGGAAAATAACCTAACCTAGACTAACTAAAAAAAAGAACTTCTTCAAATGAATCCATTAACTAGTACTCCAAACTATATTCCTTTCTTCAACAAGGTGCCATGTTTAGCATGATCATAGACCACTAGGTGTAGATGAAGCATGAACAACAGTACCATGATATGATGAACTGTTTCTTGGAAGAAATGAACAAATTCGCTTGCCACCTCTAATGGGTCATATGTATTGTTGCACCAAAGTAGATCAATGAACCAAGACTGCGCCTTCTTAGTTGCCAATGCATCTTTGGTCTCACTCTCAATTGTATCTTCATGTTAGGGAATAAGTTTAGCCTTTGATGTCTTGTTGACTTCCAACCAAGCTAGATCTCTTATAGGACATCCCCTTGATGGGACAAAATCAGAACTCTTCCTGCCTATTGTACCTTTATCAATTGATTTCTCAACCACAACCTCATGCTGAGTGGAATGATTTTCCTCATGTAATTCAAGTGAAAACATGGTTGCATAACTTGCTTCATCATGTTGTTCACAAACTTTAGCTTTGGGAGAATTTCCATCAATACTTAAACAAAACACCTCTATTATGGTTGTGAAAAGGTCTTCATAAATTTCCTTGGTATTTCTCTCATACATAATATGTTCAAGTTCATGACCTTGAAACATAGATGCATTCTTCTCATTTTGTTAGACTTGAAAGGTACCTTCATCCATGTCCATCTTTTCACATTTCAAGACATGATTGTCCTCCTTTACCAACACCTTGGCAAAATGGCTTTCATAACCCAAGGATTTATTCCCCATGGTATCTTTCTCAACATCTCCTTGATAACGCACTAACCAAATATGAGAGATGCCATCTATGTCTTCTTCCTCCTCTTGAAATAGATTATCAAGATCACTTTGTTCAAATTTAGAGTTCCCTACTACTATGTTTGTTGGTGGTGCCTCAAGTACAAGTTGTTCTAGTGGTGGAGGAAGCTTGTTATGATTCCCTTCAACATAATCATAGATAGTATTTGGATAAGTCCTTGGGATATCTTTGTAAGGGGAAGAAAATACACCTTGAGATATTTTCTTTTCGAGAGAAAGCACCTCATTAGCCAACCTTTGCACCATGGGATTTGTTCTCTTGGTAGACAATGATTCCAAAAGATAATTTTCTTTGGACCCATTTGGCTCTATCTTTATCTCACCCACAAGGATAAGATCATCTTCAACCTCAACTACTAGGGCTTTTGCAACTACAAGGTCTCTTGGAACTATCCTTCTCAACAAGAAACTCACCTCGGGCAACTAAGCGTTGATGAAGAAACACTTCAAATTTTCAGCAATGGGTTGAGCCACCATTGGAATTCTATTAGAAAACTTGTTAAATTTAGCCACAAACTCCTACATGGGTTCCTATGGTTCTTTTTTCATTTGATTCAACTATGCTAACAATGTATGAGAATCTTTTGTAGCCTTGAACCTCTCTTCAAACTTGTTTCTGTATTTTCCAATTGGTGATGGTTTGTGGTGCAAGATGGTAAAACCAGTCAGCAGCAGCACCTTGGTATGTCTCTATTGGTTAATAGATTTGTCTTTTACACATTTTGATTCTTTGACTTCTGCATGCCCATAACAAAGACAAAAATACACCAACACTTGGATAACTTCTTAAACAGTTAACCTCTATATACGGGTAGAGATCCCCAAGAATGATTTTCAATCAGCTTAAATTACAACAATTCTCATGCACACTTTTTACCAAAAAATATTAAAGGCATTTAAGCATTCATATGTCAACACAAAATGAACACTACAATATTTTAAAGTACAGATTTCTTCTTAAAGCTCACAGGCTTTCATTTTTCTAATCAGAAAGATAGACAATTTCAAAAAGTTTTCTTTTCACACATTCATATACACTGTATTTGAAAGATCACAAGTTCCACAATTGAATTGAATCCTCACAGAGACTCACATTACAATTCATAAACACACATATTTATAAAATGAAAAATGATGCAACTTTATTCGCAGACAAAATTGCCTTTCTTTTTCAGAGTACATAATATTGCTAAAAAGGAAGGTAAAGCTAATGTATTCTATCTTAACCAAAAATTCTCCGACCTTTGACAAGGCTTGCAATTAAGTATATATAGTCATCACGCTATGATAGTTTGTTACATTTGAACCAGAGTAAAAGATTAACTCTTCACGAGAGTTAAAGAAGTTTATCTTAAAAACTGAAAAAACAACAACCGAACATGGAAAGCGGCACAAGGCGCGAGTAACAGTGATATAATCAAGCTCCTGTTGATGACGTGGCCTCCACCTGTTTGTCCTACGATGAAGGGGTGCTTCGAATGATTCACCACTCCAAGTGAGCTGAGGAGAAGTTAAGAATAAGCCAATAGTGTGGAAGACCGATATGAAGAATTCGTTGCTTCCACACTTCTTTCTTTTTTCTTACCTACACGACCTTACCCTTCTACGTCTCAAGATGATCGAAACAAACCACTAACATGGATTCAATTCTTGCAATCTTTGAGAAATCCTCTATTGTCAAGGATTTTGCTTCTTGGATTTGTTGTACTCGATCTTTGAAAGCTTCGATCATATCAAATGAGTCCTCAAGCATCTGCTTATTCTCTTTTAGGAGTTGAAGATCTATGTATTTCATGTCTTTCTGCACAGTATTACTCATTTCTTTTAACTCGTTTAGAAGCTTAATGGATTCCTCATGTCCCTACTCAATAATTGAATTTCTCCACTCAATATTCTCTTTGCACACGGAAAAGTACATTATCATCAAGACCATGAACCGGCTTTTCTGCTAAGAAATTCATTACTCTATACCTTTGTGTATCCCTCATTTTCTTCAATACAACCACCCACTTGCTTTTCTCCTTTTCCCAAGCAACTATTTATGTTTCCAATTCTTTACTTACAAGCTCTGCATTTTCAAACACCTTGACCAGATTGGAAATGTAGCTAGTTCCTTGCTGGGCAATTGATTCTAGCCATTCGCTGGAAACATTTGCAACCATTTGGCTTCTTTGAACTTGATCAAGTAGTCTCTGGTTCATTGGGGATCTTGGGTCAAACAACAAGGGAACTTGAGAAAGTGGTTGAGGGTTAGGATCTTGTATAGAATTGATATATTGGTGTTAGGGTTTCTAGCAAATCCGAAGCAAATATGAACTAACAATTATATGCAGATTTAAATACCAAAAGATAAAGAAATAAAATAGGACACAGATAACAAAGAGATTTAACGTGGTTCACCCATAATGCGTTACGTCCACCATACATAGTCGTCCAATCTTTCTTATTATCTAGCAAAAATAATACATCAACCTTACAATGCCTTAAGTATCCGAGCCGCTTATAACATGCATTTTTAGGGCAACAAATAAAGTTGGCCTTTTTAGGGTTTTATTACAATGTCGATTTCATCAACAACAAAAAATGGTGAGAATATGTGTTGAGTGTACAGTACTTTGCTAATCAGTCACCACATATCAACAATCTCCCACTTGGAGACTGATCAGGCTCTACACCAAACAATCTCCCACTTGGAGACTGATACTAGATGACACCACTATACTTGCAACATCCACTGGATAAAACACTGGGTCTCGACTGGTATAAATTCCACAATTATCAATCAAGAAGACCAATAGAAACTGATGAAGAAATCATCTTCTCCTATGGAACTGTCTTCGTGAACATATCGGTAGGATTCTCACTTGTGTGAATCTTCTCAAGTCGTAACTGACCCTCCTCCAAAACAATCTGGATGAAGTGGTACCTGAGCTGAATGTGCTTTGTCCTTGAATGAAAAGCAGAGTTCTTTGCAAGATGAATGGCACTCTGGCTATCACTATACAATGGGTGATCCTCCTTTGTCTGACCCAATTCCTCCAGAAAATATTGTAACCAAATCATCTCCTTGTTGGCTTCTGTAGTAGCAACATACTCAGCTTCAGTGGTTGAAAGTGCAACAACCTTTTGCAGCCTAGAAATCCAACTGACTGCAGTTCCCCCTATAGTAAAAACATACCCTGTAGTACTCCTACATGAATCAATATTGCCTGCCAGATCAGAGTCAACAAATCCCCTCTGAGCAGCATTAGATCCTTTGAAACATAATGCCTTCATAGTGGTTCCTTTCAAATATTGAAGAATCCATTTCACAGCATTCCAATGTTCCATACCTGGATTACTCATAAACCTGCTCACAACTCCCACTGCATGTGCAATATCTGGCCTTGTGGAAACCATTGCATACATCAGACTGCCAACAGTTGATGAATACGGGATGTTAGACATTTTCTTTACCTCTTCCTGTTCCTTTGGGCACATCTCCTTAGTCAATTTGAAATGACTAGTCAAAGGTGTACTAACTACTTTTGCATCCTGCATGTTAAATCTTTTCAACACCTTCTTTATATACTCGCTTTGGGACAAATTCAAGGTTCTATTTTTCTTGTCCCGTGTAATCCTCATACCAAGAATTTGCTTAGCTACACCCAAATCCTTCATAGCAAATGACCTGGCTAATTTCTATTTAAGATCATTTATGTGTTGCATGTTGGACCCAGCAACAAGCATGTCATCAACATAAAGCAATAGGATAATATAACTGTCATTATCCAATCTCTTAAAATATACACAATGATCAGAATGACATCTATGATAACCGTGTTCAGCCATGAAACTATCAAATTTTAAATACCATTGTCGGGGTACTTGCTTTAGGCCATACAAACTTTTCTTCAACCTGCACACCGAGTTCTCCTTACCTTTGACCTCATATCCCTATGTTTGCAACATGTAAATTTCCTCCTCCAAATCTCCATGGAGAAAAGATGTTTTGACATCTAATTGTTCAAGATGTAAATCATCTGCAGCCACAAGACTAAGTATAGTTCTAATTGAAGTCATTTTTACAACTAGAGAAAATATTTCATCATAATCTATACCCTTTTTTTGTGCAAAACCTTTTACCACAAGTCTAGCCTTATATCTTTTCTGGCCTCCTTTCTCCTCCTTCAGCCAATAAACCCATTTGTTAGGCAAGGCTCTTTTTTCTGCAGGTAAAGGGACTAAGTCCCAAGTCTTATTTTTCATCAAGGAGTCAATCTCCTCTTTCATGCCTAGCTCCCACTGTTGTTTGGCATCCACCTGCATTTCTTCTTCATATTCTTCTGGTTCACCAGAATCAGTTAATAAAATAGAATACAAAGAAGGAGAAAATATTTCAGGGGGTCTACTTGACCTCGTAGAACATCTAACACTTGCAGGAGTTTGTGGGACAATCTCTTATTGTTGAGCATCAGGTACCTATGGCATTTCATTTTCAGGAATCTCATCCAACACCACATATTCTTGTTTGTCCTGTTCATTCTTCTTTTCCTGCATCTGTTCTTTATACATAACCTTCTCATTGAATATAACATCTCTACTTCTAATTATTTTCTTATTTTCAAAATCCCATAACTGATAGCCATATTCATCTATCCCATATCCAATGAAGGTACATTTCTAAGATTTAGCATCAAGCTTGGTTCTGTTTTCTTTATCAACATGGACAAAAGTTTCACAACCAAAATTTTTCAGAAAAGAATAATTTACCTTTTTACCAATCCATGCCTCCTCTGGAATACCACCATCCAAAGGGGTTGAAGGTCCTCTATAGACAGCAGTATGTACAGCATCTGCCCAACAATGTAAGGGCAATCCAGCATGCAATCTCATGCTCCTCGCACGTTCCATGATAGTCCTATTCATTCTCTCTGACACACTATTTTCCTGTGGAGTTCCTGGAACTATCTTCTGCCTTCGAATCCCATTTAAGGAGCAGTAATCTTGAAATGCTTTGCTGCAATACTCACCTCCATTATCCGATCTGAGACACTTCAACTTTTTTTCTGTCTCATTTTCAACCAAAGCTTTCCATTTCTTAAAAGTTTCAAAAACATCTGATTTTTGTTTTAGGAAATATACCCATGTTTTTCTGGTTGAGTCATCAATAAAAATAACATAATAACAAGAGCCACCAAGAGATGATACCTGAGCCGGTCCCAATACATCTGAATGTACAAGCTCTAACTTTTCACTCTTCTTCTCTTTCCCAACCTTGAGAAATCTGACTCTTTTCTGTTTACCATAAACACAGTTTTCACAGAACTCTAAATCAATCTTCTTTAGTCCTGGCAATAGATTTTTGGAGTGAAGGGTCTTCATCCCTTTCTCACTCATGTGCCCAAGCCTATGGTGCCACATTATCGAATATGTTCTTGCAACATCTATTGTTGTTGTCCCTACAGTAACTTTATCTGTAGCAGCTAGGGTAGAGTAAGTGTTACCAGTACACAAATATAATGTGCTTACCTTTGCACCTTTAGCTACTACTAATGATCCTTTAGTGAGCTTCCACATACTATCTAAGAAGCTAACTATGCAACCTTCACTACCTAGTTGCCCTACAGAAATTAAATTTCTTCTTAAGTTAGGAACATGTCTTATTACCTCCTACAGAAACTGGTCATTTCCATTTTGCAACTTGATCTTTATCTTTCTTTTTCCAACAATTTGACAGGGCTCATCATCACCCATATATACTTGTCCAAAATCACCTTGAACATAATCTAGAAAAAAAATTCTATGGGGTGTAGCATGAAATGAAGCCCCAGAATCTATTACCCAGGAATCATTAACATTATCCAAACATAAGATTAAAGCATCTTGTAAAGTATTACTTGCAATATTAGCTTCCTTACTGTCATTTTCATTTTTGTCTCCTTCTTTGTTTTTCCGAGACCAACATTCTTTCTTTAGATAACCAGGCTTTCCGCAGTACTAGCAATCTTTCTTTCCTCTAGATTGAGAGCGTCCTTTCTTTACCTTCCCTCATGACTTCTCATTCCAAGGGCCTTTTCCTCTTTCCTTTGATCTTCCTCTATTCTCCACATTCAAAACACTACTTGATGATGTTGGAGTCTCACCCATGCTTTTCCTTCACATTTCCTCGCTTAGGATGACACCAACAATATCATCAAATACCAAAGTATTTTTACCAGAGACAGAGTTACTTACAGCCATAACCAAGCTATTCCAACTTTCTGGCAAAGAACATAAAATCAAGAGAGCCCTAACCTCTTCTACAAAAGTAATTTTTGCCAAAGACAATTGACTGGTAATTGTATTAAATTCATTTAAGTGCTCTACTACAGATCCTCCCTCACTCATTTTTAAATTAAACAAACGCTTCATAAGAAATACCTTATTCAAAGCCAAGGGTTTCTCATACAACTTAGCCAATGTCGCCATCAAATCTACACTCATTTTTGCTTCTGTGATATTGAATGCTATAGATGGTGCAAGGCACAATCTAATGGATCCCAGTGCCTTTCTATCTAAAATGTCCCACTCTTCATCTGACATTGTGGTCGCTTTCTTTGTCTTTCCTTCCAACGGCCGCCACAAATCCTTTTGATATAGGTAATCCTCCATCTAAATTTTCCATAACTGATAATTCTAGTCGTTAAACGTTTTGACCTTGAATTTGGAATCCTCCATTTCTCCCACTCAAATCTGAAAGTCCTACCAATTTACAGAAAACCTCGCTCTGATACCAATTGTTAGGGTTTCTAACAGATCCGAAGAAAATATGAACTAATAATTATAAGCAGATTTAAATACCAAAAGATAAAGAAATAAAACAGGACATAGATAACATAGAGATTTAACGTGGTTCATCCAAAATGGGTTACGTCCACCATACACAGTCATCCAATCTTTCTTATTATCCAGCAAAAACAATACATCAACCTTACAATGCCTTAAACATCCTAGTCGCTTATAACATGCGTTTTTAGGGCAACAAACAAAAGTCAACCTTTTTAGGGTTTTATTACAATGTCGGTTTTCATCAACAAAAAAAACGGCGAGAATACGTGCTGAGTGTATAGTACTTTGCTGATTAGTTGCCACATATCAACAATTGGACCATTTTCATGATGATCTACTTCATTTCATTTTTATCTTTCTCATCTTTCCATATCCTGATGAGAATTCGTTTAGTGGAGCTCTCCAAGTGCTTAGCATCCGCAACTCGAGAGGTCACCCCTAGGTCAATATTTTCAATGACAAAGGTCCTTCTCAGTGATATTCTCTATAGCTTTTTCAATTGGGGTCTAGCCACCTCTACAATCTAATGTTTAGTTTGGTCATCCACATCAATCATCGCTTCAGTCTTAAGCCTTTTGGACTTTGATGTTCTTCCTAGACATTTGCTGATCATGTCCTCCATTGGGATTGAGATGGGAATTATACTCCTTTTCTTGGTGAGCGAGGCACTTAACCATTTAGGAATAGTAGATGTTTCCCTTGATGGTGGTGATTTTTGGTTAGTAGTGACGATAGCCATGGTATTCATAGAATCCTCAGGTTCTTGGATTTATTTTCCTTTATCAGTTGCACCTGTAATAAGTTTTTCCTACATCTGAGCATCCATTTCTCCTTGAGTTTCTTCCTCAGAATCCAAGTCTACTACAAGTGAAATTTCAAGGAGTTTCTGACTGCTTTTCCTACTAGGTGATCTGGTGACACGAGCATAGGTGAAACCCAGAGAAGATTCTCCTAAATTTACAATTTTGGTTTTCTCTATTCCCTGTTTCTCATTACCTGCAATATCAATAACAATGTCAAAAGGATAAAGAGATGCTTGAGAAGTTGCATGAGTTAGACCAATTTTTCTACTCTTAGGTGCGGATAGGGGTTGTCCAAAACAGTGATCTTTCAGCCATCTTTCTGGTTCATCTTATCACATTGAAGGTTATAGCCTAAATGTTATCATCCCCTTTCCTATCCCAATCAACCTCTGGAATAGGCTACCCCTGTACCCTCTCATCGAACTCAAGATCAACAACTTCCTCACCTTCATCTTCTTGCACATCAGAAACATTCATGGACAAACCCATGGTCACAATTTGTTGCATCGTGAACCTCGACCACAATCTTCTTCTAACTTCAAATTCATCACCATTATTTTCCCAATAATATTCTAACTGAGGTTCATGACAAAAGCCATCATCAACATTTAAGTTCTCTACAGCAAACCTTTGACTGTCAAATTTATATCTAGCAACATATAACTATAGATTGAACTTCTTGAATTCAAGTTCAAGGTTCAATGCATCTGAAATTGATCTACAACTATAGTATCCAAGCTCTACTGGAAAGACCACCCCAGACTTTCCTCCACTTCTCTTATCAATATAAGCTATTTGTTGACTGACTTTAATTAAAATATAGCTATCCAAAGCATATCTAGGTAACCTAAAAGGTTCACCCTAAAAACCATTAACTCTAATATATCTAAACTGAGCAAATTGGATAAAGAAACTACCATAAATTCCATTGCTTATGTCGACAATCTCTTGTTTGTATTACCCTGCAACTTATGAACTGATCTTCCTGTGAAAATTCCATTCCATCTCATGAAGTTTTCTGCATATCTTTGCTCCTATAGATGAGGATAGTATTCATATACTCTTATTCCATCAATCCAGGGTTCGTGATGTAAGCCATTCCAATCTCAGGTACAAGCAAGCATATAAAAAATTAGGAAGACATATAGAAACCACTCGTTCCCACAAATTTATTTAAACTCTCATGCAATCTCTCTGCAACAACCTATCCCCAATCCAGGTAGGCGCTTTCATTCAACATGACTTGGATGTAGAAATACATCCAGTCTTCCCAGTAAAGGCATGGCCATTTCCTTTCAATCTATTCAATAGAACAACAATGTCACGTACCTTTGTTATGAAGTGCTCTCTAGTAAGTGGCCTTGGTAATCTGGAACCTCCCTTTTGAATCTTCAATAACCAATTCCTATCAATCACACTTTTATAAGTGCTCTTCTTCTCAGAAAAGGAGTATGAAGTGCCAATAGTCTAGTCTTCATATGGCTCCTTATGAGGTATGCCCATAGCTGCCATTACAGTCTCCCTATCTATCTTCAACTGCACTTCACTATGAATGTCCCTGATACACCTATGCTCCACATCGTACTAGTTCATACATTCCAAAACTAGCTCCAGACATGGTGCAGCGACAGGAAATGCAGCAGCCTCAACCAAACCACTCCGCACAATCTTCTCCATCATAGAATTTTGGGTTGGATTCTTAACTCTCAAGAAATCAGAGAGGTTTGCCTGTGCTAATGAAGTATCCCCCATTTCTGGAAGCAAACTAACTAAGCAAGAAGTGCGGCCCAATTTTGGCAGAGTTGACTGCATAATGGCCCCTCTCATTTTAATCAAACAATTTCAAGAATGAAATGAATTCTTCTACACAGCAAAGGGAATGAACAACAACTAGCTTCCAAAACAAGTAAATACAGCAGAAGAGAGAACAATTGAAACTAACCTGATCTCGATGGCAAATTCTTGGAAACCTTCTGAATGTAGATACAATACCTCCAATTTTTCTCGCTTGCACGACTACTAAGAAGGTACTAGAAAAAGTGCTAGCTTTTGTAACAAAAATGGACAAAATCACACTCAAATCCTAGCTAGCTATACTAATGAAGTAAGCTTGTGCGAGTTGACACCTGATTTGATGTATAATCAGCATGCATTTAATTTTGGGTCATTCCATCACATAACACATGAATTACCATGCTTGCTTGCCATAATTAGAAACTAACATTTCAAACTTCTCGGAATATTCTCCTTTCTCACCGCCATTTTCCCTCCATGATGCACACACCTTTTTCTTAATGAAACCTCAAACTATGAATTTTGAACTTTGAACCTTGAACCAAGAATCGAAAGGTTCAAAGGTTCAAGTTCAATATTGAGAAATAACACAGAGTAGCACATAAACCAGTCTATGTGACAAAACAAAGGACAATGAACGAGCAAAAAAACATAACCAACACATGATCAACTTTGAACCTTGAACCTTGAACCAAAAAGGGTTCAAAGGTTCAAGCTCAATACAAATTTCAAAAAAAGCACTCGCTTTTACCATAAAACAAATCCACGAAGAAAATTCTTTAAAGTGCGCTTTGAACTTTGAACTTTGAACTTAGAAAAGGTTCAATGACTCAGGTTCAAAGGGAAGAAATACATGACCGAAGGGAAAATAAACATCAAAGGGTGACCTTCAAATTGAAATTTTAATGAAAGCAACAGGGGGACTAACATTGGCTCTGACTAGGGACTGGGATGGTAAGGGACCAAGACATGAACCTTAGGATCTCTAGTTTTGCAAATGAGCCTTAAATCAAAAGGACCGAAACAAACACAAAAATAGAACCGAAACAACAAACCAAACACAACAAAACTTATGTACAAGACTTGCAGGGGACTCCTACTTACAATTGATATAACTTCAAATCCTGCCCATTATAGGTCAGGGGAAGAATGGTACCATCCTGATATGCTAGATTGAAAGTATTAGGGCCTTTTACCTCTTGAATTACAAATGGTCCTTTCCATAATGACTCGAACTTTGCATGTGCTCCTTTTGGTTCTCTTCTTCTATCCCAAAGAAGAACTTGATCACCCAGCATAAATTTATCTGGTCTGGCTCTCCTGTCAAATATTTTCTTGACCTACATTTAATGTTATGTAATCTAATCAACCATTTTATCTCTTTCTTCCTCAATTCTCATTAAATGCATAATCCTCTCCTCTAGAGAATCTTGAAAATATGCATCTTCAATAACCATTTGTAACTTTGAAGCCGCAAGTTCTAAGGGAAGTGACACTTGAGCCCCCATATTGTACACCAGTTCAAAAGGTGACATCTCTATGGCTCTTTTTGGAGATGTGTGATCCCCCCAGAGAGCTTTGTGCAGTCTTTTGTGCTAGTCTTGAAATTTTCACTCACCAGCTTCTTCATAATATTTATCAGATTTTTATAGCTTGACTCCACCTGTCCATTACCCTAAGGGTAATAATCTGAAGAGTGAGCAATAGATATCCCATGATCATAACAAAATAATGAAATCTCGGCAAAAGAGAAGTTGGTTGCATTATCAACCACAATTTTCTGAGGAACTCCAAAACGAACCAGAATATTTTCTTTAAGAAAATTACAAACAACCTCAGAAGTTGTCTTTCACACTGGAATAGCTTCAACCCATTTGGTGAAGTAATCTGTGGCCGTCAGTATGTGTGTATGTCCAGCACTCGAGGTAGGTGACAATGGACCTATAAAATCTAAACCCCACTGTTTGAACGGTTCACCAATAACTATCAGTCTAAGAGGTAACGCTGCAAGTTGTGGCTTCCCTATGAATAACTTACATTTTTCACACTTAGCTACCCAAGCATATGCATCCTTAAACATACCTGGCCAATAATAATAATTTCTTAGGATTTTGTAGGCAGTTACTATTGATGAAAAATGACGACCAGAGGCTTCATCATGAAAGGTTTTCAATAGTGACTCTTGAAGCAAGTTATCTACATAGCATAAGAAAGTTCCATCCAACCCCTTTTTGTACCGTACATCATCAAAAATAACATATTTAGCAGCCTTTAATCTCATATTTTGTTTTTCTCTCAAAGAGAGATGTGTTGGACAATCTCCATAAGTTAGGTAATATGCAACGTTTGCAAACCAAGAGTCTTGAAGTCCAACAAATAAGACTAAGGGCAATTCCTCATTCTTACTTTCTGCAATTAACTTACACAAACCCTGTCCTCTTACCAATTTTGTTGGTTTAATGTCTAGATTAAACTCTTGTATCTTAGACACCCATGAGGCTCTATTGTTCATTCCTATATCCTGTTGTGTTAAAATGCTCTTAACAGTAGAATGTGGCACATAAACTATCGCATGAGAATGAAGGATATAGTATCTAAATTGTTTTACAGCTTTCACAATAGCAAATACTTGTTTTTCCATCAGTGAATATTTCAATTCATGTTTCTTAAGAGGAACACTCATGAAGGATATTGGAACTTCTTCATTTTCTTCATTCTTTTTAACAAAATCCCTGACATAGTATGTTTAGAAGCATAACAATAAATAATAAAATCTTTCTTGAAATTTGGATTAACAAGAATAGGTGCTTGAGCTATAGCTTCTTTTATTGGTTCAAATGCTTTCTTCCCCTCTTCATTCCATTTCAATACCTTATTTTCACTCATTAGGTTTGCAATGTACCTTGTGGTCTCTATAAAATCCGGAACAAATCTTCTCAAAAAATTCACCTGTCCAAAGAAGGATTTGACTACATTTCTATTTGATGGTAAACTTAACTGCTGAATTGCCTTTACTCTCTTGGGATCCACTTTTACTCCATCCTTAGAGACGATGTGACCAAGTAATTTGCCTTCTGCAACCCCGAATACTGACTTCTTTGGGTTCAACAATACTCCATGTTCCCGGCATCTTTGCAATACTTGCCTCAAGTCTCTTAGGTGATGCTTTCTCCTCTTCGAGAAGATAGTTAGGTCATCAAGATATACAAGAATTATCTTATCTTTCAGATGACTAAAAGAAAAGTCCATAGCCCTCTGGAAAGTCGCAAGATATGGTCCCTCCTACTTACAAGGGAAGGCTCCTCCTCTATACTGCAAACTATATCCTATCTGTTAACTTTACAATAATCCAAGATAATACAATTACTTTACTCTCTTTTCTCAGAGTAAGTATTAACCCAATTCTCTATTTAGAATGGATTTTCTTTCCTAAGGTCGAAAACACTTCTTATTTGTAGTAATATAAAATCTATACCAATTTAGAAGCAAAGAGTCCATAAGAGTACAAAGCCTCTCATTGTTCCCTTTTTTCTCAAAATAACTTTGGGACGGAAAAGTAATAATAAAGCTCAAAGTCTTCTTTTTATCACTATCCTATCAACCTTTACAAATAGATGACTCTATTTTACAATGCTACTTTCAAATAATACCAAGAAGCTCATGAAAGCTCAAAGACTTTCTATAAATTCCTATAAAGCTTCAAGAATAAATATGAAATATGTGTAGCTCAAAGACTTCAACATACACTTCACCTTAAATGCACAAACATAAAAGTTAAAAACAACACAAATACTGCAAGTTATCTCTTTACTTAAGCGTGAAACATTAGCTTCAAACGTGATAAGTAGCTCAAAGACTACAAGATCAAGTTTGACAATATATCATTAATTATAAACATAATAAGCAGCTCAAAGGATACAAGATTGGGTTTAAATCTCTTTCAAATAACACCACAATACTCACAATCAACTCCGAATAATGTTGTCACATTACAACTTGATCCAGCACAAAGATTGAAAGCAACTTATCTCTTTTATTGATTGTAATTTGATTTACATCTAAAAATAAAGTTTTAGAGTGCTTCCCAAACTAGCAGAGTCTTGTTGTGTTGCCCAAAAGATAGAAGATCCCAAAAATAAGATGATTATCCATATTACAATAAGCATTCTAATATTTATAGAGGATAGGTGTAGCATGAAACTAGGAAAGACACAACTAATTTGTGACCAAGTCAAAGTTAGAGTCCTATTTGACTTAGGACACATGCAGTCTTGCATGTATACTAAAGCATACATATAATGACACTTGAGGTGTCTATAGCTTATTATAAAATGACACTTGAAGTGTCAATTGAAATCACAAAATGTTATTGCACTAGAGATTCATAAAAATGACTGTGTTTGGAGTCTCATCTTGTTCATCATTGTCTTCATTTTTCTTCAAGAAATCTTCATATTCTTGCAAGGTAGCCTGTATTTTAGATTCATCTAGTGTTCACAATGTTTTACGCCACTAAGGATGATAAGAAGAGCAGATAGGGATCTTGCTTCTTGAACTTCATTATCTTTTCCCTGGAGATGGTTCTGACATTTGTACAAGAATGGCACTATAGCATTGGGAAAACATCAACATTTATAAAGAACAATCGTGTCGACCGTCTTGACCATTTTAACTAAGTAGGATAAAGTATGTATTGATTTTGGTGCCATTGGGATTTCCAAAACCCCCATTGTATCATGGTAGAACAAGTGTAAATTGGGCCTATGAACCCTATTTACGTGTGTGCATTTGGTGTAATTCGAATTCGTAGGCCTGATTTACACTTAAGGCAAAGTATGGCTAAAAGGTGTAATTCAAGTTTGTAGACCCAAACTACACTTGGGGAAAAAGGATAGGTATAGTTTAGACCTATGGACCTGAACTGTACCTAGGAAAAACATGTCATTGGTGTAGGTCGGACCTATACATTTGAACTACACCTAAAAAGTTCATAAGGTAAAACCAAGTGTAAGTCAGACCTACAAATCCGATCTACACCTAATTGAAAGGATCAAAGTTTATGGTGGGTTTATAAACCCACCATGCACTTAAAAAGGGAAGAACTTAAATCATGGTGTAAGGTGGGTTTGTAAACCCATCATACACAATGGCAACCAAAGATGGTGTAAGGCAAGTTTATAAACCCGCCATACACTTTGATTATGGAAACAAAGGATTGCAAGGTGTGTGGCGGGGTCGTAGACTCGCCATGCACCAAGGCATGGCTTTCAGTGCATGTCACACCTACAGCCCCACCATACACCACCCACACGAGGAAAGGCAAGGTAAAGGGAGGTGGAGTGTGGGTTTGTAGACCCAAACTCCACCATGGTTTAACTTAAAAATAAAATACGGTGTAGTTCCGGTCTACAAATCCAAACTCCACCTATGTGCTAGGGGAAAGACATGGAGGTGTAAATCAGGTTAATGAACACGATTTGCACTTGGACACTTGGAATTTTCAAGACACACAAAAGACCAAGAAACTTCAAATGAAGGTTCTAAGACAAAAAAATCACGCATGGGAAATGATACAAATTGCCTCAAAAAGCGTGCATAGAGCATATAAGAATTAAATTTGTAGGGTTACCCCAATTTTTCCAAATTGGGGATAACATAGTTCAAAGGTTATATAGGATGACATGGTTCAATACTATGAGACTGTTGGTATTTTGGTATGGTTTTGTCATTGATGTCAACACCTACTAAACTTTATCAACTCTAGCACTTTCGAGAATCAGCAATATTCACCGGCAAGCAAATGACTTATGCACAGTCACCAGTATCTGGTACACTGGCAGGATATAATGATCACCGGTACTTAGAAGGGCATGGAAAACACTTGGTTATGTTGAAGACATCATGTGGACACCTTGTCTTGGAGATTTTTTTATTGGTATATTCGTATTTGCATATTTGTTGTTACCGGCAAATAGGTTCAGGTTATATACCAGCAGGTTTATCTTTTTCAGATCAGCATGGCACGCTATGGAGATGACTTATTATTGATGTAAATGCATTAAGCTGACATGTTGAATCGGTTATTGCATCGAACATTAATTTATTTGTAAAATGATTTTTTTGTAATAGCTTGTAGAGTCGACCTACTAAAATTGGTCTTAGGTTATGATATAAATATAAAATCTTATTTGTAAGATTGGTAAGGGAATGCGAAAAAGAATTGTGTGAAGGTATATACGAGATTGAGCAGAGCTATACACGCAGACATCATTTGAAGGTGAAGCAAGGTTTTTGTGAAAGCATACCAGAACTACACCGGTACTGAATCCAGCATATGAAGATGCTATTTTGAGTAGTACATCCTTATTGGATTTAACCATCCAATTGTAGTTAGTGTGACTCCTATTTTGCGATTGAGCAGTGAGATCTAGGCGCTTGGCCTTTCTACATGTGTAGACCCCATTTGTATACACTTACTATTTGCAGTAGTATCATTTGATTGTGGGTAAGGTTTCCCACCGTGGTTTTTCCCCTTACAGGGTTTCCACGTACAAATATTGGTGTTATATGTTGTGGATGACTTTGTTTTTTTATTTCATACATTAATCTTTACTGGTATTGCAATTATCTGATAAAACTATCCACCGGTATAAAAGACTGGTTCACCGGTATTAAGCAGTAAGTTGGTTAAGTTGTTTTGTTTTGAATTTATTTGATAACTGATTCACCCCCCCCCCCCCCCCCTCTCAGTTGTCTTTGGGACCTAACAATTGGTATCAGAGCCTAGTCCTCTTTTGTAGAAGTATAAAAGCTTGAGGAGATCCAATGTCTACTAACTATCTCGGGAAAGACAGTCCTAAACTTTATGGAACCAACTATGGCATATGGAAGATCAGAATGGAGACACATTTAAATTGCATTGGAAAGGACATCTGGGATGTTACAAAGAATGGCTATACTTCTACTCAAAGCCAGCCTAATCCACCTAACTTAACTAAAGATGAAGAAAATGACTGCAAAGCAAGAGAAGCACTTTTGAGCACATTAACAGAACAGCAAATCATGGGATTATCAGACAGATCAACTGCTAAAGCTATTTGGGATCATTTGGAAACACTGAATGAAGGAGATTCCACAGTCAAAATTGCAAAGCTTGAAATCTTCCAGGTCAGGTATGAAAATCTGAAAATGGAAGAAGATGAAAGGATTTCTTCTTTTATGGAAAGAGTTAATGAAATTGTTTTAGGTATTAAATGTTGTGGAGGAACCTTAAGTGAAGATGAAATTGTTTCAAAAGTTTTAAGAGGATTGCCACCGGCATACAAAATGAAGGTCACTGCTATAAATGAGTTAAGAACAATGTCTAATACATCAGTAACTAGAGATACATTGATTGGAAAACTTTCAGCCTTTGAAATTGAGGAATTTGGTCCTGTTGCTACTATAAAGACAGATTTACCCTTTAAAGCATCAACATCATCTGCATCATCATTTGACAAATCTGATTGGAAAGCCTTTTATGCAAGAGAACTTGAAGAAAGCAGGAAAGAAAATGAACTTGAAGAACTTGAAGCACTATTTGCAAGGAAAATGACTAAAGGTCCAGTTGGAAGTAAGTATGAAGGTAAAGCACCCTTTAAATGTTTTAACTGTAATAAGATTGGTCATATGGCTTCAAGATGCCCTAATAGACATGCTAGACTAAGAGCAAAAGCTAGAAGGACATACAAGCCTAACCCTAAATATCAGAGATACAGATTTAAGAAGAATAAAGACAAATCTTGTTATCTTGCTGATGAAGGAGTGGCTGATGAGGATCCAACAGACAATGGATGGGTTTTTGTTGCTATAACAGAAGATCAACCAGCACGTATAGTCCAACCGGTAGAGCAGGCCTTGGTAGCTAAAATTGAAGTAAAGGATGAATGGATCATTGATTCAAGATGCTCACATCATATGACAGGTGATAAAGGTAAATTCTTGAACTTTCAAGAATATAATGGAGGTCTAGTGAGATTTGGAGATGATAAAGCTTGTCTGATCAAAGGTAAAGGTACAATATCTCTTGATGGTAAGCATAACACTAACAATATTTACTATGTTGAAGGTTTAAAGCATAATATTTTGAGTGTTGGTCAATTAGTTGAGAAAAGATTTCAATTACAATTCAAAAATGGAAAATGCAAAATCATGAATAGAATTGGTTTAGAAATTGCAACCGGTAATCAAAGTAGAGGTAATATCTTTCATTTGAATAACAGTGAAAAGACATGCTTGATTGCACATATTGATGAAAGTTGGCTATGGCATAAGAGACTATGTCATGTAAACTTTGATTGCATGGTGAAAATTAGTACTACTAAGGCAGTTAGAGATTTACCTAAAATTGTCAAACCTCACAATGCAATATGTAAGGAATGTCAATTTGGAAAACAAGTTAGAACTACCTTTAAAAGTATTCCATAAAAATCCAATAATGCTCTTGACTTAATTCATACTGACTTATGTGGTCCAGCTAGAACCAAAAGCTTGCAAGGTGATAGATATTTCATGCTAATCGTTGATGACTCTACTAGAAAGTGTTGGGTTACTTTTCCGAGAGAAAAATCAGAATCACTTGGGAAGTTCAAACTGTTCAAAGCAATGGTAGAAAATGAAACCGGTAAGAAAATTAAATGTATAAGATCAGATCAAGGAGGAGAATTTACATCTAAGGAATTTAATACATTCTCTGAAGTGAATGGAATCAGAAGACAGCTATCAACACCTCAGACACCACAGCAAAATGGAGTTGTTGAAAGGAAAAATAGAACTATCTTGGATGCAGCTAGAAGCATGTTATCATAAGCAAATCTACCACATGTATATTGGAAAGAAGCAGTAAGTACAGCGGTCTATGCATTCAACAAAGTTCACATCAAAGGTGAAACCGGTAAGACCCCTCATGAACTATGGTTTGGTATTACTCCCACTCTTAAATAGTTCAGAATATTTGGAAGTAAATGTTATATTAGAAGAGATGAGTATATTGGGAAATTTGATCCTAGAAGTGATGAAGGAATATTTCTTGGTTATTCATCTAAAAGTAAAGCATATAGATGTTTTAACAAAAGATTGCAGAAAATTGTTGAGAGTACAAATGTGAAGATTGATGAATAATTCAGAGGAACTTCAAGGTACTATGGCTTAAACAAATGTTGAAAGACATAAAGGTAAAATGCAAGGAACCTACAACTATCTATTGTGATAACACTACAGCAATTGATATATCTAAGAACCCGGTACTACATTCTAAAACCAAACATGTTTCTTTCAAACTGGATTTTCTAAGGGAGAATGTTGAAGCAAAAAGAAATTAAACTAGTTTATGTGAATACTAAAAAGAAGATTGCAAATATTTTCACTAAACCTCTGCCTAAGGAGACCTTTGAATATCTTAGAGATCAGCTTGGGGTCATTCCCCCATAGTAGATACATAGAAAGTTGATGTTTGTCATCAACCAGTAGAATTAACTGAAAAACTTTTACTCCAGTCTTTGATGAGGAAGCTACTTCTCAGGGGGAGTAGTTGGTATACTGTATTGATTGGTATTTTGTATATGAAATTGGCTTGATAGTAACTTTGGCATTTGATGTCAAAGGGGGAGAGATTGGTATGGAAAAACACAAGGAAACACATGTTACTCTCGGGGGGAGAGATTGTTTTTGATAATTATTGGTATTTTGGTATTTGGCATTTTTGTTGTGGCACTTTGATGGTTTTTCCATCTTGTGTTGCCATTAATGCCAAAGGGGGAGATTGTTGTTATTTTGGTACAGTTTTGTCATTGATTTCAACACCTACTAAACTTTATCAACTCTAGCACTTTGGAGAATCAGCAATATTCACCGGCAAGCAAATGACTTATGCACAGTCACCGGTATCTGGTACACTGGTAGGATATAATGATCACCTGCACTTGGAAGGGCATGGAAAACACTTGGTTATGTCAAAGACATCATGTGGACACCTTGTCTTGGAGATTTGTTTATTGGTATATTTGTATTTGCATATTTTTTGTTACCGACAAATAGCTCCAGGTTATACACCGACAAGTTTATGTTTTCCAGATCAGCATGGCATGCTATGGAGATGACTTATTATTGTTGTAAATTCATTAAGCCGACATGTTGAATCGGTTATTGCATCGGGCATTAATTTATTTGTAAATTGATTTTATTGTAATATCTTGTAGAGCCGACCTACTAAAATTGGTCTTAGGTTATGATATAAATATAAGACCTTATTTGTAAGATCGGTAAGGGAATGCGAAAAAGAATTGTGTGAAGGTATATGCGAGATTGAGCAGAGCTATACATGCAGACATCATTTGAAGGTGAAGCAAGGTTTTTGTGAAAGCATATCAAAACTACACCGGTACTGAATCCAGCATATGAAGATGCTATTTTGAGCAGTACATCCTTATTGGATTTAACTATCCAATTGTAGTCAGTGCGACTCCTATTTTGTGATTGAGTGGTGAGCTCTAAGAGCTTGGCCTTTCTGCATGTGCAGACCCCATTTGTATACACTTACTATCTGCAGTAGTATCATCTGATTGTGGGTAAGTTTTCCCGCCGTGGTTTTTCCCCTTACAAGGTTTCCACATACAAATATTAGTGTTATGTGTTGTGGATGACTTTGTCTTTTTATTTCATGCATTAATCTTTACCGGTATTGCAATTATCTGATAAAACTATCCACCGGTATAAAAGACTGGTTCACCGGTATTAAGCAATAAGTTGGTTAAGTTGTTTTGTTTTGAATTTATTTGACAACTGATTCACCCCCCCCCCTCTCAGTTGTCTTCAGGACCTAACAGAGACCTTTTCATCAGTATTAGCAAGTTTGATTAGTGGAATCATATATTCCTAGGGAGGAGATCACATGATCTACCAGTTGGATGGGGTCGCATTTTGGAGAGGATGGTTACAAATGGGACCCGGTATGTGTAGGGGGTTTATGTATTAGCACATTTATATCATGACCTGCATCAATTTGTATATGATGGGACTGCCAGTTTGTTAGTCAAGGTCACATTACTATAGGAGTGGTCATGGGAGAACATCGTTGTGACACAGCCAGTTTGTATGTGATTCAGAGGAGTAGGGCAGCCATATATTTATGCTTATCATGGATAAGTTTTCCAGCCAAAGCTAGGAACCCTTGAGTATTGAAGGCATGTCATGGACACCATTAATGCAATTATATGGAGGCCTTATGTTGATTGTGAGTTGTGGGAGGACAACGATAATACAAAGTTACCATATATATTTTATTCTTGATGGTTGATAGGGTGCACACCCTATGTGATAGAGAGGCATTTGATTAAATAAATTTATAGACAATTTGGTAGGACATAAGATATGCCACAGGGCACAGTAGAGTATGCTCAGACATACAAGGACATACTAGATTGGGGTCCTTCTATATCATTTGAGCTAGCACGAGATGAGTTTTTGTCACTGCCATATCAGACATAGGATATTCCTCCACACATGATAGATATCAGGATGATTCCAGAGTATGCATAGTATTTTGTTGAGCATCTTTTCCCTAGATTGACAAGTCCTAGTGGGATTCCTCTGAAATTTGATGATGATGATGATGATGATGATGACAAGAACAAACCAAGGAGGAGGAGGAGATGCAACCTAGGTACACATCCAAGAGGCTAGGATAGAGGAGATGGTGGGGGTGGAGACGAGGGTAGAGGAGGTAGAGGTGGCAGAGGCGGTGATGGAGGTGAAGGTGGAGAAGGGGATGATGGAGGTAGAGGAGCTAGTGAGAATGGAAAAGGGGATTATGAGGAGGGTGGGGATGAGGTTCCATAGATAGTGCAATAGAGTAGAGTAGCCAGATTCCCTCCATAGATATAGGCACAAGCAAACATCTACGTATAGGTTGTGGATCAGCCTCAAGTACAAGAACAATAGTAGGTGGGGGCCTATCTCGATGGGGCTCAAAAACAACAGATTGGAGAAGTTACACTTGAGAAAGACATGACCATTTAGAGATATGGTAGAGTTAAGTATTTGGTTGATTCACTATAGTAGACTGCAGCTCAAGGCACTACTAGTGATACCATCAGAGAGATGATTTTGGCTAGGAAGGAGATACTATACTAGAGATCTTTATATGAGTAGGCAATATCTCCTGATTAGAGAGTGGGGAGCTTTGTTGAGACTTCTCATGAGAGATCTAGGAGTGCTCACATTGAGAGAACATGAGTCATAGGACCACCACATCCACCTAGAGGAGATGCAAGGGCAGACCCATTAGGTATAGGAGGAGTGGGTGTACCAGGTCATCAAAGACAAGTGACATCTGGAAGCAGCTCTTCATAGTATGAGAGACATGATTTGATTCCCTTTTTATGTACCATTTTTTACTTTGATGTTGATATCATTGTATACTTGGACATTTTATTCTTTTATGATGATATGCAAAGGACATTGATGGACTTGATATATGTGTGTTTTAGGATTTTACTTTTATGTATGCATGTGATGTGATCATGCCTATGATGATGTTTATGATGATTTAGATGGTGATTATGTCATGCTTATATACATTGTCGTGTTGATCTATGATATTATGATTTATATGGTTGCATGCTTATAATGACAACTATGATGTTGAAGATTATTATGATGTCATGATTACTTATGGATATTTGATTATGGCTGATGAATTTTTATGTGATGATGGTAATATTACAATGGTTTCATTTGCATATGATATGCATGAACTTATAAATGGGATGGATATGAAATTTATATATTGTTTATGTATAATGTGATTTATTGATGAATGATGTCCTACATGTTAAAATGAAATGGATGCATCTATCATGTTTTATATGCAATTGATTATGAACCTATATGCTTGCGATGAACCTATTTATATGATGACATGAGTAAGGATAACAATGGATGATGGATATATGTACATGTGAGATAGATAATATTAACAATTGATGAATGAATGAATTAAACTAAATGATTTAAAATTAAGAAAATGATGCAAATGATGTAACTAATGTGATAATGACATTTTTGTTTGTCCAAGTATACTCAATCAATGACTTCACATAGCAGTCATTGATCCGATACCATAAATAAAGGATAACCTTACAGATGACAAATACTCATAATGAATGATAATGAAATGCAACACTTAATCTAAATGTATGAAATGTCATCTTCTCCCACATATTTCTGTAGTGCTTTTCATCATTAAGGTTTTAAAATGTTGTAAGAAAATACAAGCACCTAGGTATAATTAAACCAAGATGGCCTAAGTAGTTCTTACATGGATTTTAATTTAGCAAGTTAATACAATCATCAAGGTATAATTAAACCAAGAAGACTTGAGCATCACTTGCATGTATCAACAAACAAGGATTATCTCTATTCATATATAAATCCATAATGTCCTCAATGATTTGTTTGCCAATCATGTCCTTAGAAGAGTTTATACATTACTAAATGATAGTCCATAAACAACAAATAAATAAAATAATCATGCTCCATCATAGCTCCTCTAGTCTCGGACATCCTTGAGTGGCATAGGAAACATGATAACAAAAATCAAAACACAACCATTGAACCTTCTTGCCATAGATACATTTTCTTATCATAACAGATGTGATCATCCTGATAGATGTTTTGATGTGTAATGTCAATGTTCCCTGATTTTGCACTGACGCTCTGCAAAAAGGATTAGAATAATTTGTAGTATGACAACACATAAGAACACAAGAAACCAAGGTTAGTGTTATCAACCAAAGATTATTCTAAACAAGCATATCAAGAGAGACACTAAAAGAAAAATAGAACATTTGACAAAGAAAACAAATGCAACAAGGCATCTCCAAATGCCTTCCACCATGCTTGTAGCTCCTCCTCCCTTGTTCCTCTCCTCTCCAAGTTTCCAAATGAGTGTAGCTCTTAGTAGCTTTTTGTACTATGGATGTCTTATGGAGATTTAAGATTGAAATGCTTTAAACTATGCTATGCAACTGTAAAACAAGCTAAATATGAGATATTATGAAATGAACTAAGATTAATTTTAGTCCAAAATGACAATATAAGTGATTATGCTAAAATATACTCTAAAATTGACTATAAGTTAAATGCATACAAGTTTTTAGGATCTGAATTATGAAGAAATGAGCTCTATTTATAGGTAAAATGGAGCAATGGATGGTTGAGATTGAGTAATCTCAACAAGGGTCCGGATTGAAGGGCTTAGGATCCATGTGAGGGCTTTCAACCCAATCCCAAGATGACAAATGTCAACAAGAGATGGGTTGAGAGGAGAGGGAATAAGCATTAAATGTTTGAAATGACTTGAGGGTTAACTTGGGAGGTAAGGTTAATGTTGAGTTGAGTGAATAAATTCATTATTCAAAGAATAAAGTTTTTATCTAATGGATAAACTCTTGTGCAAGAGTTAGTGAGGATAACCATGGTCAAAGCAATAAATGTTTGAGAAGACACATGGGTTAAATGAGGGTTGAGTTTAGAGGTAAATTCTCTAACCATGTGGGTGAGTTGAGTTAACCATTAATGGTCATGTAAGAGCCATAAGTGGTTTGGAAGACTTTAGAGGATAGCTTGTTGGGCACATAAAGCATTAAAAGCTTTTCAAAGACTTTGGAGTCTTTGAGAAGTGACTCCAAGTTGCTTAGGAATGTGACAATATTTAGTGGATGGATTAGGCTTATTAGGAATGGTTAGAAAGTGATTAGAAGGATCTAGAAGGGGATTTAGGATTGCAAGTGGGTTTGGTGGGTAAGGGAAAATAGGATTTTAATTAAAATAAAATTAATTTATTTCAACTTGTGGTTGCAACTTGCATTTGTAGGAGAATGCAAGTGGGGGGGGGATTTAATAATTTAAATAGATATTTTAATTATTTATTTAAAAGAAGAAAGAGGATTAAATTAAATAAATAGAATTTATTCATTTAATTGATTGTGAATTTGGTTTAATGAATTAATTAAAAAAATTGAATAATTTATTTAATTAATAGGAGAATGTTTTGAAGATGAAATTAATTTAATTAACTGATTGGCTAGTGGGTTTTTAATCAAATAAATAGCAAATATTCATTTAATTAAAATGGATAGATTTATGTGACTACATTTGCCCCTCTTTGAGATGGTGCAGTTTATCGTGTCGTTTCAAAACAGAAAAATAGGTGAGAAGAAATATGCTCCAAAAATTTTAATTTAATGGGTGGTATGCCCCCTCGAAAGATGGGCCAAATTTTTTTGAAAAATCGTGCGATCTCTTGAAAAAGAACGAGAATTGGCGAGGAGTTAGAAGAGAAGAATTTAGCAACAATGGTAAAAGAATAGAAGAAATTGGAGATAACACAGAGAAATGGGAGGCGCTGGAAGTTCACGGGGACCACGGCGGTGAGCGAGGTAAAATTAGGGTTAGGGCGAAGGGTATATATGGGGGTGAAGGGTTAAAAATAGGGTCATTTTGCATCCATCTCCACAGCGATTCAGAGCTCTGATATTGATTTTGGTGAAAGAGCGAGCAGTAGTCAAGACATTAGTACCTATAGCAGATCATCGGCTAGAGCAAGTCCGTCGATTCCAGCAGTCAGATGACTACGGACCAGTGATACGCAAATTTGAATTTTTTTTTTTCATGCTTTATGTTTGTTTTCAAGCGTCCAAGTTGAGTCAAGACAATAGCCCTAAAACTGTGTTTTAGCATTGTTGTCACTTTCACTAGAGCTATTGTGCCACTATAGTGCTATTGCATGGTGGTTTTAGTGCTATTGTAAGGTTTAGCGCAGTCGAATAGTTGTTTTATCACTAATGCAGTTATAGCATTATCGAATCCTTCTTGTAGCGCTATTGCCCTACAATGGCGCTATTGTGTAGTTGTTCTAGTGCTAGTGTGTAGTTGTTGTAGCACGATTGTTAGCAGAGTAGTGCTATTGTCTGAAAAATAGATGCCCTAGTGTTTAGAAAAAGAATCTCCTAATGTCAATGTTGGGTGGATAGAGGGATAAGTTGTTTTGAATCATAGCAGCCCGATGAGACTAGGTCATTAGAATAAATGTCTGTTGTAGTCTAGGATTGCCATGATTGCTTCCCTATTGAGACGTGAAGATACTTGATCAAAGTATTTGTTGATAGTCTAGGTTTAAACTTTAAGAAAGTTTGAAACAAAACAACTGATGATGATGGTTGATGTGCATGTGTAGGAGGATCTTATCGTCTTACAGATGCGAGAGAGGCATCCAGCTACACAACAGTTGAGAGATCAATTGATGGAGGCCGAGATTGATTGCATTGCAGCGACAAGTCTGTATGATGTGATGTATATGCCAGTGATTCAGATGAATCGCAGCTTGATGATAGCACTGGAAAAGTGGTGGCACGGCGATACTTGTATGTTCCACTTGGCTATGGGTGAGATGACCGTGACACTGGAGGATGTGTGGCGTATTTTACACATCCCTATCCAAGGGGATCTTGTGACTTATGACCGAGCATGGGGGACAGCAGCAGTGCAACGGATTTTTGATGAGGATGTGTTTATTCATGATGGCTCGATAGTGTGGGAGGATATAGCTGCATTATATGAGCCACTTCTAGTTGTATTATCAGGGATTGTTAGGGGCCTGCTATGCCCGGATCGATGATCACATGGACAGGTTGTAGGTTGGCGCCAGGTTATAGAGAAGATGATGACTGAGGGGACCTACTTTGCATGGGGACCGTGCGTTCTGTCACACTTATATCGGGAGTTGCATGAGGTGGTGTACCGAGAGACAATCTCGTTGGGAGTTGGGATCACTCTACTGCATATCTAGGCATGGGAGCACCTACTTATGACATGACCGGTTAGTCTGAGATTTAGGGTAGTGGATCATCCCTATGTGTATATGTATGGTGGTATGATGAGTCAGCCCCACCTAAGGAAGTTAGAGTGGTGGCGGCGGGCATTAGATGATCTAGATATAGTTATACGGAGGCCCTATATTGAGTGTGACTCTTGGGATGATGATGCAGAGGCCTTGTCATATGTATTTATGACATGGTACTTGATTGGTAGGAAAATCTACAATGTGGAGAGACAGGTACCTGGCAGAGTGATGAGGCAATTTGAACTGAGGCAGGGATTGCCAAGTGGATCTGGGGAGTATGCAAGGGTGGTACAAGAGAGATTCCAGTGGGGGCCAATGCTACCATATGATCAGGCCTTAGCAAAGTTTCAAACGTTACAAGCGAGACCATGGCATATGAGGTCAGGGATTGTAGATGTAGGGGTGTCAGATGAGTACACATCATACATTACAGCACATCCTATTCCACGCATATCGGATCTGGCAGAGCTGATTCCAGATTTTGAGGTTGATAGGAGATAGAGACTGAGGAGGAGAGGAGGTTGAGGATTTGTAGGAGATGGACAAGGTAGGGGAGATGATGGAGGAGGAGGTTGTGGAGGAGGAGGGGATGGAGGAGGAAGAGGTGGAGGAGGGGGAGGTGGGGGTGGTGGATTTGGAGGTGGTGGTGGGTTTGGAGGTGGACGTGGTGAAGGAGGATGATTATAGTGGAGAGGGAGATGCGGTCAGCCATTGCAACTATCATAGGGGCCTTTGATGCAGGGAGGAGTTAGATTAGGTGGTAGGGATATGGGGGAGGGAGAGGATCCGATAGGGATAGGAGGAGGAGATCTTCAGGATCAGATGATAGTATTTTTACAGACTCGGCTGGAGGATATGGAGGCAGAGGTTGTAGCTAGAGATGTTCATCTAATTGCACGGGAGTCAGAGTTGATTGTAGTGTTGTGGGAGAGAGATGAGGCAGTTGATAAGATGAACCAAGTGCAGGAGAGAGTTAGGGCCTTGGAGGTAGTACATGGACATGGGTCATTGACTGATTCATTGGCGAGGGAGTTATGGTGGACAGGTGGAGAGGTTGACTATTGGCGAGGTCTATATGAGCAAGTGGTGTCATCCAGTCAGTGGACATTGAGCTATTCATAGATGCGTCAGGAGAGATCAGAGTGGACTCAGAGGATGCAGAGTAGTGGTGGTGTGATGGGTCTTCCATGATGAGGTAGTGCATGTGGTGCAGGGGGTAGTGGGGGAGCAAGTGGTGATGGTGGTGCAGCCTCTGGTCAAAGTGTCATTTGAGAGAGCCGTATGTATTTTATTACATTAACATTTTGGATTGTGACTTGGATGGCTCTTGGTAGCCGATATTTTTGACATCACTGTACTTTGATACATGTATGGTATTGCGAAATGATATATGATGTGGTATATGAGGAGATCCCATATTTTGTGATGATATGCATGTATGAATTTATGCAGGATGATGAGTTTATGATTTTTTCTTAGATGGATGTTTGTAGTTGCTTAGATGTATATGTTGATGAGATGATTTCTATATGCATGTAATGACGATGATTTTATAATGTTTATGAATGTGATGCTAACATGTGGATGCGGGTTAATATATGTATGATGTGTTGGTTGTAATGCTTTTATGTATGTAATGCCATGATGATGATGTATGCATAATGAAATGAGGCTAACTATGAAAAAGATAGCACTTTGTGTTTATGTTGATGAAATGATGATATGCAGCTATGTTTGATATGATGAAATGCAAGGAATCAAATGGTTTATGTAAATGCATATAGATGGTTAAAAATAAATATAAGATGGATGAGCAAATATAAAGTACAAATGTTTATGTGATGATTTCTAAATGAATGTACATGTAAAATGTATAAACAGATGTCGAAACAAATGTTTACTGTTATGATTCTAAATGACTTAAAATATGACAAAGTGAACTGATAATGCAACTAAGGGGGGACTGAATAACTGCACCTTAATGCAATTAAAAAGATAATGAATGCATCTTCATGAATCCTAAATGAATTTTTTTTAAGATAAAATGAATAAGTATAAGAATATACTAGATGGATAGATGAATGCACTTTAACTAATGGATAGATAAATAAATGCATGCAACTAAAGGAATCTAGATGAATGTATTGTAAACAAACTTAAAAGATGATAAATGATGATGAATGATTTTCATGATGCGAATCTAAGTACATGATAATGAATGCAACTAAATGATATTAAATGTACTTTAATGAATGTAATGAACCTATATGTAAGTAAGTGATAATGAACTAGATGCATTTGAATGCAACTAAATGTAATGAAATGATGATGCCATGTGTTCATGATAGATGAATACAAGGTTGGTAAGAATTTGCATGATGCATTGATGATGTATCAGATAACTCCATCATGATTGTATCCAAGACCAATTCATTTTTAAATAATTTCTCATATTTAAACCTGTTCACACTTGCATAAAAAAAACTATAAATAATGAATGATCAAATGGATGGGTGATATGCAACGGAATGCAATATAAACAGATGAGATGAAATGATGATCCATAGTGATTTTAGTTTTCATCATTGAGCAAGGGTAGTATCAATCTTGGATAAGGTAGTAGGAATCAAGTTTGAAGAATTGTACCTGTAAGCAAGCAGCATAAATAATTAAAGAATATGGACTCTCCATAATGGTTCATGCTTGTATGGTCAAGGTATACGATGTAGCCAGCAAGCAGTAGTGATCCATGACTATATTTTGCATAAGATCACGTAGCTTAGTGAACTTCTTGTGTAGACGCTATTAGTACATGCCCCAGAACTTCATTGGAATAATTCACAGAAGATACAGAAACAATGCTTAGGAACCATCCCGACCACTCTAATCACTTGTGGATAACCCAAAGTAGCATAGGAACCTAATATAAATGAATAAATAACTTATCAAACCGACCAAGTACTTGATAGATTAAACATAATTTTCTTGTCAAAGAAAAATGTTATCATGTCTTTGTTTTGGTAAGGAAGGATGCATCCTTGTTGAAGATAGTTGTGTGTCCCTGTGTTGATTGTTTGGTTGATTTGATAAGTGGTCATTGTTTGAGTAACTACAAATGTTTTTTTGGTGTCTATTTGTGGTTGTGTATGCTCAATGGATTGTTTATGCATTGCCATGTTTTTGGTTGATTTTTTATAGTTTATGATTTTTTTGAATTTTTGCGAGTGTTTTTCGAATGCTTTTGGAATTTTGTGAGAGAGTTTTAAATGTTTAACTCAATGAATCACAAGTAATGCAGAAATCCACTTCCATCAATAGGTTTAAGAGCATTACCCCCAGTTTAGACATGACTATGAAAACGAGGGATGCAAAACGCATGAAGTACTATCCTTGATTGCGGATCAATAACAAGTCATGGTTTGACTAATGGATGAATAGATGCAATGGATGTGATTGCAACAAGTCTAAAAGAAAATGGAGCCATATCCTTTACGAGTGGCGCTTGTTTGTCAGGTTTTCACCATTGCACTTACCCAAGGTGCCACCGGAGTGGTTGTTCACTGTTTGGATGCATGATTTTTCTATACTATTTTGATTTTTTTGTATTTTCTTCAGGGCATTTATCTGAATGTTTTTCGTGTTTTTTTGATATGTATTGGAGCCTGATGCTCTGTACAACTTATGTATGAAACCATTTGAGGTGCATATTGTTGATCGGATCTGCTAGCAGTTCCCTTTCTAAAGTAGCCAACTGATATGCCCCAAACCCAAAGACCATAGCGATAACATATGGACCCAGCCAGTTAGATTCAAAATTTCCCTGATGTTCTCTGTTTGGTCGGTTACAAGGATTCTCTCTGAGAATAAGATCACCTACCTCAAATGCACAAGGTCTAACTCAATGAGTATAGCTTCTGCTCATGCATTGCTGATAGGCCTTGAGGTGGTTGTATGCAGCTTGTCGCCTTTCATCAAGTAGTTCCAAGTCTTGGAGATAGGAGACTTAGTATGCTTCATCATCTGTTAGATTATGAAAGGAAACCCGTGGAGATGGTATCTCGACCTCAATAGGAAGGATGGCTTCTGCGCCATAGACCAGTGAGTAGGGAGTTGCACCTGTAGAGGTTCAAATGCTAGTTTGATACACCCATAGTGCTGGATTTAATTGAACGTGCCAATCATGGCCAACATCATTGACTGTCTTCTTGAGGATTCTCAATATGCTCTTGTTCGATGCTTCGACCTAACCATTTCCTTGTGGGTAATAGGGAGTGGAAAAGCGGTGTTGGATGTGAAACTTCTCACAGAGCTCACGAACATCCTGATTTTTAAAAGGAATACCATTATCTGTGATGATGGACATGGGTACACCATACCGGCAGATGATTTAATTAAGGATGAATGAGGTGATCTGCTTGCCAGTGACTTGGGTAAGTGGAAAAGCTTCAATCCACTTTGTGAAGTATTTGGTGGTGGTAATAATGAATTTGTGGTCGTTGGATGAAGATAGATGAATTTTACCCACAAGGTCAAGTCCCCATTGACAAAAGGGCCATGGTGTTGTGATTGATGGAGATTCATGTGCTGGTGCATGTATCAAGTCTCTATGAACTTGGCATTTTTTGCATTTTCTGACAAAACAATAGGAGTCTTTTTCCATGGATGGTCAATAGTATCCAGCGCGCATGATCTTCTTTTCTAAGAAGGACCACTTGAGTGAGTCCCACAAATTCCTTCATGTACCTCTTCCAAGGATTTTGTTCTCTCATCCTATTCCAAACATCGAATGAGAGTACCATCAAGACTACATCGGTAAAGGGTTTCAATAATGATGGTATATTGAGCGGTTTGGCGAATGAGGGTTTTGCGTTGGTTATTCGATTGGTTAGGAGGAAGTGTGTGATCACAAAGGTAGGTGTAGAATTCACCATACCATGGGGATTCGGATCCAACAAGGTGACATATCATCTTAGATTTGGGGATATCATAAGCGGGAATCCAAATTTTTTCTACCAAGAACTCATAGCATGTTGAATTATGTGGAAGATCTAGGAGAGATGCAATGATAGCCATAGCATCAGCAGCTCAATTTTGATCCCTAGGTATCTACTCAATGGTGATAGTCGTAAATGATGCTTTTAAACTGTCCACCATTTGCTTGTACGGCATGATTTTATCATCCTTGGTCTGATATTCATCTGTGAATTGTCGGATGACCAAGTGGGAGTTGCCATATACTTGTAGCTCTTTTAACTTCCATTGTACGGCTAGTCGAAGTCCTATGATCAAGGCTTCATACTCAGCTATGTTGTTTATGCATGAAAAAGTTAGCCTATAAGACTTCGGGATGCTATCACCTTGAGGTGTGATAAACAAAATGCTTGCCCCCAAGCCATGCCTAGTATATGAACCATCAAAGTATAGTTTCCATAGTTGTACTGTTGTGATCATGAATATCTCTTCATCTGAAAAATTGGAAATAAGAGGATGATTACTTGTGAGGGGTGCATCAGCCAACTGATCTATAATAACTTGGCCCTTGATAGCCTTATGGTCCACATACTCGATGTCAAATTCACTTAGAATCTGTGTGGGGGAAAAAGCGAGACTAGGTTAATCATGCCCTAATCCTACCTTTTGACACACATTACGGAATACGAAAGAGCCTAGAGATATCGCACAATTGGCTACTTCTTTTGGTGAAAGAGAGAGCCACGGGATATCTATTAGGATTCCTATTCCCTTGTTGAAATTGTAAGATCAAGTAATGCAAGTTCAAACCCTCATCCCAAAATGCAAGTATGAACCAATAACAAGATTGCAGAATTGAGATCAAACAATGAAAAACTGTAAGTACAAGGATGAAGTAAGAATGTAGATATGTACCCGGAGTCAAAATCGGACTGAAAATGTTCGGGACAGGGGCGCGGGCGCCACTGTCCTGAAAACTGCACCGGAAACCACTGTTCTGCACTCTGAAACACTGTCTGGAAACTGTCTGCACACTATCTGTCCGGAGGACCAGGGCGCCCACCGCCTCTGTCCCAGGGACCAGGGCGCCCAGCGTCCCTGTCCTAGCAGGACCAAGGCACCTAGCACCCCTGTCCCAGTCTCCTGCTCTGCAATTTCACACAGAGTGTTGTTCCAACTTTCTCTCTCTGGATCTGTATCCCTCAGCGTCGTCCGAATCCCGAAACCTGTAATAATATCTGAAAAAGGGGGAGGGGCGGCTATATAGGGTTTTGCCTTAGTCAAACCCTCGCTTCGGTGATTTCCACCTCCACGAATAGCGAAGTTGTTTTGTAAAATGTATTGTGTGTGCAGACCTAGTGTGTGTGCAAGGTCCAAAATGCAAGAAAGCAAACTAGAGCAACCTAGAAAGTAAACCCTAATTGCTTGCAAATGATAATGTAAATTCTCTAAATCAAGATGCAATGTGATCTAAAGCATGAATAAATGATGTATCAAAGCTTATGCAAAGACATGAAAACAATACGAAATCATACCCAACCCTCAAGGGAGGAGTACAAGCCAATCTTCAGTCGGTAATCTCCTATTGTTCTCCAATGTCTTCCAAGCCCTAAGTGGATGAATGAGTTTGATAGATGCTTGATAGAATGATGTTGAATGTTGTTGAAGTCCTCAAAGATCTGCTCTTTCGCTGCATATGAAGTTCCTGGAAACAAAAATCCCATCCCTTCCAATGAAGAAAGAGAGCTCTTATGTATGAAACCCTAGGTCGTAAATTCGTATTTTGGCTGACCTAGAGATTGAATATCCCGCCAATTTCTTGGGGTTAAGCTTTATTTTATGATTGGATCGTGCTCCCAAAGTTTCGGGAAAAATGTCTGGGACCATGTGCACCGGACGCCATGGTCCTGGCAACTTTTCACCAAATTTTCAGGGCCGTCGGATATGATGATTTTAGAGAGAATCCCGAAGTTACAGGTGATTTCAAGATGTTTTGACCCCGAAACCAAGCCCCCAAGTTTGAAATAGGACTTAATTAGGGTTTTTGATTGAGTGATGTATTAGAGGAATAAAATGCGAAGGGCGTGCTTTAGTGAAAGGGCCCAACTTTGTGATGATGAAATAGGATCTTAGACCTAATTAATTTGATTAATTAAGTGCTTAAGGAGAAATGCAATGCAGAATGTAAAATGCACTAAGGCGGGTGCTAAACTAGGTGTGAAATTGTACCACCCTAGCAAGTGCGTACAATTTACGACGCTACATTTAGCCCCCACTTTAACGGTCATATGAGTACTTCGTGCATATGCAAGCTAAAGTACAGAAAAATAAACATTATTTGAAAAAGGATATATCCATAAGATGTCGGAGGAAGCCCCCAGCGGTATCTGCAGTACACAGTTAGGAACCGCACCCTACAAAACAAATGTTAGATCACAAAATCACCTAATGCTTACTAGGGAAAGTGATGAAATCTATGAGTAGCTATATGCCCCCCCTGTTTCGACTTGCTTATTAGGGAGGTGAAACAGGGTAGCATGTTTACTTGCGACAAATTGTGTAATAGCGTATTGATGAGGGGTGTTCGCTAAATAGGCTTCATCAGAGCACTTTTTAGAACATCCCGAGAGTAGGAGAAGGAAAATACAATTCCAACGCAACAAACAGCTCGAAAATCGCATCTCCCAAACTCAAGTTATGATAAGATGAATGAGAGAGGAAAAAAATTAGGGTTTCACAAAGTAAGAATAAACGAACGAGAGTATATACTTCGAAAGTGACACCTGTATTCATCACTTTGTCGATTTGAGAATACTATTCAGTGCAGCGGAGCCCACCTAGCCATCATCATGCCTTCACGATGACCGGAGCGTCCCACGAGGATGGAGATCCTGCGCCAGGCCATGATTGACGACGAGCCACTGGACGAGGTGAGTTGACTGAATGTTTGACTTTTGTTTTTTTGCATGTTTGACTTTTCCATGATCGTATGCGGGCCTTGAGGCCGACCAGGGCCCACCCAGGGCGCCATGGTCCCTGAGGGGCACCCTGGTCCCCCCAGGGCGCCATGGTCCCTGACAGGGGATCCATGGTCCCTGCAGGGCGCCATGGTCCCCTCAGGGCGCCATGGTCCCTGACAGGGCGCCATGGTCCCTGACAGGGCGCCATGGTCCCCATCAGGGCGCCATGGTCCCCATCAGGGCGCCATGGTCCCCAATCAGGGCCTGGCGAGAGGTTACAAGGCTAGCATACAATGTACAACAGTTTGCATTTGCGATTTCGATGATCGAGTACTGATTATCGTCATGTTTTCGTGTTGCAGGGTCTCCTATACATGAGAGAGCACACAGCGGGACATATTCTTCGCACTTTGCGAGATCAGATTCCGCGGCTGACTCAGTCAGAGAGAGACACTCTATCTATTGTAGGATTGTGGTACGTGATTCTGATGCCGGCCATTCAATTTCATCCTGCGATGCTGATGGCCTTGATGGAGTGATGGGATCCTGACACATGCAGCTTTCACCTTCCAGTAGGAGAGCTGACGGTCACACTCGAGGATGTGTACCGTATACTTCATCTTCCTATCAGAGGAGCGACAGTTACATACGCGACCGATCGGTCAGCGGAGGATCATCAGAGAGAGTAGGTGTATTGCATAGGGAGAGTCATGCCGAGCGAGACGAGAGGTCGCATCATGGTCAGCTGGCTCTTACATCCTACAGGGGAGGTACCACTTCTGAGACGCCTTATGATAGCCATCATAGCACTAGCCGTCTGCCCTAATGGGCGAGGGACACACATGCATGGGGGTCTCACATGGTGTATCAGAGCGATGGAGAGACACAGGAGAGTGTATGCTTGGGGTCAGAGTATGCTTGCGCATCTCTATCACGACCTTGAGGAGTATGTATTCGGACAGGGTTGCAGTTTGATGACATGCACACTTCTGCAGGTGTGGATTTTAGAGCACTTCACATGCACCAGGCCCGTCGGCTTCCCACTGAGTATAGCGAGCGAGCGATCTAGGGTGTTCGCTTATCCACTTACCAGAGAGTGGAGATTTGGAGATTTGTTGTATTGGAGAGTGATTGTTGACAGACTGACATCCGAGGTGATAGTGTGGAGACCTTACCTACTGATGCACAGATGGGATGGTATGGAGAGACAGTTAGCATGCCTACAGAGGAACCGCCTACTGCGAGGACGATATGCACACATCATAGTCCCTTTCTACTTTGACCGAGTATGGAGGCAGTTCAAACTAGAGCAGTGTGTTCCAGCCGATGTGCCCATCTATACTCGACACTCACGAGTCCTTCCCAGACCTGGAGCAGTAGCGAGACTGACGGTAGATGATATTGAGACGACAGACTTAGAGGGATCTGATCAGGATGTAGTCACTGACTATTCTGCAGAGCCTGGAGCACAGCGTAGATATGTTTCATGGTTCATGAGATCATATCCAGGTCCTATCTTTCCACCAGATCATCCGACAGGCTATCCAGGCCCATGGAGACATGGAGATCGAGACGAGGACGAGGGATCCAGGTCAGAGGAGCCAGAGGAGGGAGAGGATCATGAGGAGGCGGGGGATCCTGATCCACCTATAGGCGATCAGCCCAGTGACGAGGAGGAGGAGGATGAGGATGCAGATAGAGAGGAGGACGAGGAGGATGCAGGTGATGATGCGGATGAGGACGAGGATGAGGATGATGAGGAGGACGACGAGCAGGAGGATAGAGATGATGAGGAGGAGTCGGATGCAGCTCCCCACCATTCAGGAGATGATACCATAGCTCTAGATCCACCTCCTATTCTCCAATAGGGGGAACAGGAGGCGATACGGAGACCTGTCACCAGTACCGTCCAGCCTACACCCATCGTGGATAGAGTATACGAGCGAGGGGAGCCTAGCGGTTCTCAGTCACAGATACTACCATTTCATGATCCCTACTGGCGCGAGGGAGATCCAGGTATAGTAGGTTTATATTGATTGATTAATGTTTTGATGATATAGAATGGTACTAACAAAAATCTGTTCTACTGCCATAGCTAATGTGCAGGAATGGTGTATCTTGATTCAGCGGGCAATGACAGACATTTCCATGATAGCACAGATCCCCAGTTCCTCACAGATTGCCTATAGGCCTCAGGGGAACGCGGGTCAGCATGAGGATTTGTTTTTCCCATTCCGAGTACAGGTAGATAAATGGAGGGAGAGAGAGAGAGTCCTATCAGAAGACCTCCAGCAGGCGCGGCAGAGAGAGAGAGTCCTATCAGAGGACCTCCAGCAGGCGTGGCGAGATCTAGCAGCGGCTCAGACCGAGGCTACCACCTATCGTGCGATCCTTATGGATAGGAATCGTAGGAGTTCCTCTCAGAGTCACTCACGATCTGTATCACGCTACACACCCATGGGTCCACCTTCACGGCCAGACCAGGAGGGAGCATCCAGTCGACACTCTCCAGCCACTAGCCCTAGGGATAGGAGATGATTTTATGATGTAAAAGAGAGGTCACATTTTGGATATACAGTGACCTGTTTTTGTATACGATCCACATATATATATATACATGCTTCTCTTTTTGTCTCAAATGTGTTGTCTTTAATGCCTAAAACAACGTATATTTTGTTTTGATTAAATCTAATACATTTGGTAAATGTACATGTATAGTTAGAATTTAATTTCCATGTGATTGATTTCTCAATGCTCCATGATTAAATTGATACATGTGTGACTTAATTAAAATATTTAATCAAGTGCTACATTGATGATAAGGAAGAAATATGCATTAAGCCTAAGAATTATATAACTAATGTGATTTAATTTTGAACTTAAACACAACATGATACGATCCTACTTAATACATAAAGACATTGTATAATATGCTAGCATAATGAGAAATGTAAACCTTTTACAATTTACATTAATGAATTCAAGACAAACAATAAAGTAAGAAGACATGCTTGTCAGGAACGAAGCAATATAGATTAAACAACATAACATTTAATTCTATTTTGCTTTAATTAAGAAATACTAACATATTATCCAATGTTGAAGAATTTGAAAAGAAGATAGATAAGAAATGAAGAATTAAGCATAATATCTACGCAAGTGCATAGCATTGATAGGTTCTTTAAGAGACGTACCATCTACATCCGCTATTTTGTAAGCACCTGATCCATAATCCTCAATAATGATATATGGTCCAAGCCAATTAGGACTAAATTTTCCCTTTTCGGCAGGCAAGGCATTCACATTGCGCTGATTCTCATAAAGGACTAAGTCACCTACTGAGAAGGAACGTTGAATAACCTTATCATTATAGCTTCGTTGTAGAGTTTTGTGATACACTTGAATATGCTCAAGAGCGTTTATACGCTGTTCATCAAGCATCTCAAGCTGTTGAAGTCGTTGTTCTCTATAAGAGTCATCATCTACTATACCTTTGAGAGAAACCCTAAGTGATGGAATCTCTAGCTCTAAGGGCATAATAGCATCAACACCATAAACAAGATTATAAGGAGTAGTTCCCATAGCAATTCGTACACTTGTTCGGTAGGCCCAAAGAGCATAGATTAGCTGGTTACTCCAATCCTTACCATGCTTATTCACGGTTTTGCGAAGAATTTGTTCAATTATCTTATTAGATGATTCGGCTTGACCATTTGACTGAGGATAGTATGGTGTAGAAAATCAATGTTTGATATGATACTTCTCGAGGAATTTCTTCACGTCCTTGTTCTTAAACGATGTCCCATTATCTGAGATAATAGTAGAAGGTATCCCGAATCGAGAAATGATGTTTTCTAAGAGAAATTGACAAATCACTTCAGCAGTAGTAGAGCGAAGAGGAATAGCTTCTACCCACTTCGTAAAGTAATCTGTTGCAGTTATAATGAAGGTGTGTCCTTGAGATGAAGGAGGAGAAATTTTTCCAATAAGATCCAAACCCCATGCGGAGAAAGGCCAAGAAGCTACTTGAGAACGAAGTTCTTGGGCAGGAGCATGAATCAGATTATTGTGTTGTTGACATTGATGACATTTTTTCACAAATGAAAAGGAATCCTTTTGCATAGTTTGCCAATAGTATCCCATACGAAGCAATCTATGAACCAAGGATTTTCCCCCAAAATGCCCCCCACAGGCACCTGAATGTGCCTCTTCAAGAGCAACGGGGATTTCCGACTTGTTAAGACAACGAAGGAGAAGACCATCATAACCCCTTCGATAAAGGACATTAGAAAGGATGATATATCTAGCAGACAGCTTGCAGATTCTAGCCCTAGTGTTCCTACTAGCGGAATCAGGAAAGGTACCATCAGTCAAATATCTTACGATATGCGAGTACCATTCGTCTAAGTCTACAAAGTCACAACATGTTACCAGGCTAGAATCATCTACAATAGCCGGAGAAATAAGATTGTGAATAACAAAATTAAGATCGACCATAGGGTTCTCTAAAGATACTAGAGAAGCCACACATGCCATTACATCCGCATGTCGATTATCTTTTCGAGGAACGGGTTCCATGGTATAAGAATCGAAATTTTGTAATAAAGAGACAGCAAGGTCTTTATATTGTGATAATTTGTCTTGTTTTGCTTGATATATTCCTGTTACTTGTCTTATAATCAATTGCGAATCTCCATAGATATGTATGTGTTTTATATTCAGAGCTAAGGCTACTTTTATTCCCGCTATAAGAGCCTCATACTCAGCAATGTTATTGGTACACAGGAAATTTAGACGATAGGATAAGGGAATGGACTTCTTCGTAGGAGAAATCAGAACAACCCCTGCCCCCGATCCCATACGACACTTAGAGCCATCAAAGTATAACTCCCAAGTTTCATCTTTCTCTATAGAAAGAATGAAGTCATCAGGAAAGGACTCAGGGTTAGGGAAGGAGAAAGGTGAAGGGGCCTCAACTAAGTGATTGGTCAACGCTTGTCCTTTAATTGCTCTTTGTGAAACAAATTTAAGGTCAAATTCAGTTAACATCATAACCCACTTAGCTAGACGTCCTGATAGATCAGTTTTAGAGAAAAGATGCTTCAAAGGATCAAACTTAACCATGACATGGACTTCTGAATTTAAAAGATAATGTCTCAATTTCTGAGTCGCAAATACCAAGGCCAAGCATTGTCTTTCTATCGCAGAATATCGGGTCTCATAATCGAGTAAGGTACGACTTATGTAATAAACCGGACATTCCTTACCATCTTTATCATGTTGTGCTAACAATGTTGCGAGAGCATGAGAAGAAGCAGCTGTATACAGAAGGAAGGGTTTAGAAGGTTCGGCAGGTTGAAGAATAGGAGGACTAGCCAAATACACTTTTAAATCTTCAAATGCTTGCTGACAGTCTTCATTCCATTGAAAAGTGATATCCTTTTTAAGAAGTCGAGTAAAAGGAAAGGTACGATCTGCAAGTTGAGACACGAACCTATGAATAGCTTGAATCTTTTCTTGTAAGCTTTTAAGTTGAGACACATTTCGAGGAGGTGGCATGTTAACAATAGCATCTATTTTCTTAGTGTCCACCTCAATCTCACGATGCGAAACTATGAATCCTAATAGTTTTCCACTATCCACACCAAAAACACATTTTCGGGGATTCAAGCGCATGTGATATTTATGAATTCTTTCAAAAATTTGGCGGAGGATTTTAACATGATCCATGCGAAGAAAGGATTTAGCTAAAATATCATCAACATAATCCTCTAAAATCTTATGCATATAATCATGAAAGATAAGGGTCATCGCTCGTTGATAAGTTGCACCGGCGTTTTTAAGTCCAAAAGGCATCATTATCCAACAAAACGTACCCCAAGGAGTGGTGAAAGCAGTTTTGAATTGATCTTGAGGGTTAATAAAAATTTGATTGTAACCTGAAAAACCATCCATGAAGGATAACAAGGCATGTCCTGCCGTAGAATCAACTATCATGTCAATGTTTGGAAGAGGGAAATCATCTTTTAAAGAAGCCTTATTTAGATCCTGAAAGTCAGTACACATTCTTATTTTGTTGTCTGGTTTAGCCACAGCGACAATATTTGAAATCCATGGGGAATAGTCAATAGGGCGGATAAATCCAGCCTCCAATAATTTTTCAATCTCAGCCTTAACAAGCAGAGCCACCTTAGGATTCATTTTTCGAATCTTTTGTTTCACGAGCTTAGCATCAGGAACTAAGACAATATTATGAGTAACGATCTTAGGATCTATACCAGGCATGTCAGAATATGCCCAAGCAAAGATCTCAGGGAATTCATGCAATAGTTCTTCATATTGTTTCTGTTCCTCTTCATCCAAACATTTTCCAATTTTAATAAATTTCTCTTTATTGCAAGGATCCATCTTAACATCAGTGGTGTTACTTATGAGAAGATTACTTTGTTGAGGAGTATCCTTTAACTGAGGGAATTCTTTCACAATCTCACCATTATCAATCTCTTTTCCAAAATAGGCTTCGGTGTTCAAACAATAAGGGAGTCCCCTATTGTGATGATAATGAGGAAGAGTGTCATAGGCTCCCAAGAACTCAGCTAAAGCATCGTCAGTAGGGAAGATATCCAAAGCACAATCACCCGAAGAATCCTTATCAATATACTCAGGGTGTTGTATTGATAAAGATGTAGAGATAGCATTAACACTAATACATGGTTTTTTAGAAGCTTTACTACGTCTACAGGGATTATAGCCAAGTCCAAAGGCATAATTGTGAAAATTAGTCTCTAGAGGAACTCTTATCCCTTGTTCATTAGCACCACAACCTTTTCCATGATACCCATGCTTAGCGAAAATGCGAAAACCATGACCATAACGATCAGCCATTTCAGGAAGAGAAGGTGGTTTTTCATAAGACAAAGAATCAAACTCTTCATAATTATAGATGTGGGGAGAAGAAGTTTGAGAAGCGGCCACAAAATTATTACTCATAGATTCAGGTAAGGTTGATTGATTTTTAGTTTCTTCTTTCTTTTCAACTTTGTGATTTTCAGCTTCTTCCTTCTTTTCAATTTTAATTTCTCTAGAAGGAACCTTATATTCACCTACAAAGGTAGGGTTAAAATCAAGAGATCCCCAATCATCCTCTGCGAGAACCTTCTCAGGATCAAAATCCTTTTTATGTGTAGTTTCAAGTTGAGAAGGATCTTCTTCAGGAGTTCCAAACTCATCCAAAGGATTTTGATCGTCGGAGAGCGAAGACTCATTGATAGGTTTCTTGATTAAAGAGTCATCACTAGACGAGGATGGCTTAGAAGAATCTCCTTTGGAATTAGATGTTTGCAGACAAGCTTGAAAATTAGTATCACCCATCAAAGTGTATGTCTTATTGTTATAAACGAATTTAACTTGTCTATGCAATGTAGAGGGGACAGCTTGCATGCTATGAATCCAAGGCCTCCCTAATAACAAGTTATATGTTAAATTTCCCGGCATAACATGGATAGGAGTAGGCAAAGTAACAGGTCCCACTGTGAGAGGTAAGGTGATGATACCTAATGAAGTCTTAGCCACATTGTCAAAGCCACGAATGGGACAAGAGTCAGGCTCAATAAGAGACGTATCCACATTCATCTTATGCAATAAATTAATGCTACACACATTAAGGCCAGAGCCATTATCTACTAGTGTTCGTCTTATAGCAGTGTCTTTCATGACAACCACAATCATCAAGGGATCATATTGTTGTTGAATTTCACTAGTAGGCAACTCATCTTGGGTAAACACAATTTGAGCTTTAGGATTCATCACAGAGTTAACAAAAGATGCTATATTACTAGATGTATTCGGTGGAGGAACATTCAAATCTTTCAAGGCATCTTGTAACATTCCATGATGAGCAGAAGAAGTTTGAATCAAATCCCAAAGGGATATCTTAGCAGGGGTAGCTTTAAGTTGTTCTATGAGATCATATTCCTTACCCATAACTTGCGAAATACGGGGAGCTTGAGGAAGAATTGGTTGAGGATTAGGAAGAGAGACTGGAATAATAGGAGGAGGATTAGGTTGCCTATTATTTCTGGTATGATAAGTATGGGCAACCGCATGATAACTCTCTCTAGTTATTTGCTTAGCATAATTGTAAGGACTTATAGGTTGTCTTCCTTGCACGGTGATGATTGGTTTATTCGGGGTACGAAAGGAATCATGATCATACCTTCCTTGAACAGTAAGGAGAGGTGATTTAGGAATTTGAAAGGTAGGAGAAGGATAAGCACCTTGGACTTCAAAAAGAGGCTTGTTATATTCATTCAAATTTATCATGTTAACCAATTTAGAGGTCTTGTTTTTGTTTATAGGTTTCGACAAAGCCACAAAGTCATCAAGAGCATCATCCAACAAAGCATGATCATATCGGTTAAAAGGTTTGTCTTTTGATTCAAAAGGAGACATCTCCTCATAGAGGGGATTATTGAAAACAACCATGTTACTAGATTCAGGGGAAGAGTTGATAGGAATATATCCTTGAGAGGAATCATTCGACTTATCTTTCTCATCAAACCTAAATGGCATAGTAACAAGGTTTATGAGTTTTTGGTAAAATGAAGGTTTAGCATCCTTAGGGTTTAAAAACTCATCTAAAGCTTCATCTAATTCATCTTGGCTATACTCATAATAATCATCAAAAGCATGAACATTTTGCAAATAAAAATCTGACATTTTGAAAAGATTGCATAAAATTTAAACACACAATGCAAAGAAACACACTCTTTTTTTTTTTTCTTTTTCTTTCTTTTTCTCTTTTAATGAAAATGAAATGAAAACACACTAAATCTAGATCTAGATCTAATAAATGCAATGCAAGAGGAAGCAATGATAGATTCACGTCGGGTTCACCAAAATGTGTGGGGGAAAAAGCGAGACTAGGTTAATCATGCCCTAATCCTACCTTTTGACACACATTACGGAATACGAAAGAGCTTAGAGATATCGCACAATTGGCTACTTCTTTTGGTGAAAGAGAGAGCCACGGGATATCTATTAGGATTCCTATTCCCTTGTTGAAATTGTAAGATCAAGTAATGCAAGTTCAAACCCTAATCCCAAAATGCAAGTATGAACCAATAACAAGATTGCAGAATTGAGATCAAACAATGAACAACTGTAAGTACAAGGATGAAGTAAGAATGCAGATATGTACCCGAAGTCAAAATCGGACTGAAAATGTTCGGGACGGGGGCGCGGGCGCCACTGTCCTGAAAACTGCACCGGAAACCACTGTTCTGCACTCTGAAACACTGTCTGGAAACTGTCTGCACACTGTCTGTCCGGAGGACCAGGGTGCCCAGCGCCTCTGTCCCAGGGACCAGGGCGCCCAGCGCCCCTGTCCCAGTCTCCTGCTCTGCAATTTCACACAGAGTGCTATTCCAACTTTCTCTCTCCGGATCTGTATCCCTCGGCGTCGTCCGAATCCCGAAACCTGCAATAATATCTGAAAAAGGGGGAGGGGCGGCTATATAGGGTTTTGCCTTAGTCAAACCCCCACTTCGGTGATTTCCACCTCCATGAATAGCCAAGTTGTTTTGTAAAATGTACTGTGTGTGCAGACCTAGTGTGTGTGCAAGGTCCAAAATGCAAGAAAGCAAACTAGAGCAACCTAGAAAGTAAACCCTAATTGCTTGCAAATGATAATGTAAATGCTCTAAATCAAGATGCAATGTGATCTAAAGCATGAATAAATGATGTATCAAAGCTTATGCAAAGACATGAAAACAATACGAAATCATACCCAACCCTCAAGGGAGGAGTACAAGCCAATCTTCAGTCAGTAATCTCCTATTGTTCTCCAATGTCTTCCAAGCCCTAAGTGGATGAATGAGTTTGATAGACGCTTGATAGAATGATGTTGAATGTTGTTGAAGTCCTCAAAGATCTGCTCTTTCGCTGCATATGAAGTTCCTGGAAACAAAAACCCCATCCCTTCCAATGAAGAAAGAGAGCTCTTATGTATGAAACCCTAGGTCGTAAATTCGTATTTTGGCCGACCTAGAGATTGAATATCCCGCCAATTTCTTGGGGTTAAGCTTTATTTTATGATTGGATCGTGCTCCCAAAATTTCGGGAAAAATGTCCAGGACCATGTGCACCGGGCGCCATGGTCCCGGCAACTTTTCACCAAATTTTCAGGGCCGTCGGATATGATGATTTTAGAGAGAATCCCGAAGTTACAGGTGATTTCGAGATGTTTTGACCTCGAAACCAAGCCCCCAAGTTCGAAATAGGACTTAATTAGGGTTTTTGATTGAGTGATGTATTAGAGGAATAAAATGTGAAGGGCGCGCTTTAGTGAAAGGGCCCAACTTTGTGATGATGAAATAGGATCTTAGACCTAATTAATTTGATTAATTAAGTGCTTAAGGAGAAATGCAATGCAGAATGTAAAATGCACTAAGGCGGGTGCTAAACTAGGTGTGAAATTGTACCACCCTAGCAAGTGCGTACAATTTACGACGCTACAGAATCATCACCCATTTGGCCAAGCGGCCTGTCAATGATGCTTTGTTGAGTAAGTACTTTAGTGGATCAATCTTAGCAATGAGTTGTACTTTATGTGTTAATAGGTAGTGCCTCAGTTTAATGGCTGCTAAGATTACTGCTAGGCAAGCTCGTTCAATAGGTGTATAATTGAGTTCATAGCCGACCAGTGTGTGAGAGATGCAGTATACAACATACTCTTTCCCTTCTGCATAATGTTGTGTCAGTAGTACTCCCAATGTCGTATTTGTTGCTGAAATATAGATCAAGAGAGGCCTACTGGGATCCAGTGGGATCAGCAATGGTGTATTCATGAGATAGTCTTTAAGCATCTAGAATGCTTGCTGGCATCTCACATCCCATTGAAAGCGGATGTTTCTATGTAACAGGTGTGTAAAGGGGTGACACTTATCTACCAGTTGTGCAATGAATCTTTGAATGTATTGAAGCCACCCTAGTAATGTCCTTAGCTGACTGATGTTCCGTGGAGGTGGCATGTCCATGATTGTTGTAACCTTTGTTGGGTCGACCTCAATGACTTCACTTGAGACAATGTATCCTAGAATCTTCCCTGAGGTTACTCCAAAGACACATTTCTTTGGGTTGAGTCGAACATGATATTGTTCCATTTTATCAAAGATTTTCTCTAATATTTCTAGATGGCCTTCTCTTGATAATGATTTTTCCAATAAGTTATCGACATAATCCTCCATTATGGTATATATTATATCATGAAAGATGGTGGTCATTGCTCTTTGATAGGTTGCCCCAGCATTCTTGAGACCAAAAGGCATTACATTCCAATAGTATGTTCCCCATGGACATGTGAAGGTTGTCTTATGTTGATCCTCTAGTGTGATCTTTATCTGGTTGTACCCTGAAAAGCCATACATGAGAGAAAGCATGGCATGTCCTGTTGTTAGGTCCACGATCATGTCAATGTTTGGTAGGGGGAAGTCATCTTTAGGACATGCCTTGTTTAGATCTTTGAATTCAGTACAAATATAGATGCCCCCATTTGGTTTGCCAACAGGTACAATGTTGGAGATCCAATCTGCATAATCAATTGGTCTAATAAAACCAACATCCAGGACTTTCTTAAGTTCTGTTTTGACTAGTATCGCAATTTGTGGGTGCATCTTGCGAAGCTTCTATTTTACTGGTTTATCTCCTTCTGCCATGGTGAGGTGATGCATGACTAAATCAAGATCAAGACCAAGCATGTCTACATATGACCATGCAAAGTTGATCTGGTGCTTCTGGAAGAATTCGACAAACTTAGGTTGTTCCTCTGGAGTTAAAAGAGATGCCAGATGTATGCGGTGAGGAGTTTTAGGAGTCCCCACATTGAATTCTTTTGTTTTCTTGATAAGGATCATTGATTGTTCCTGATTGGTACTAGAGGAGAGGATGTCAAACCTTTCATCCGCAGGTGCCTCAGAGAGGTTTTCACCCTTGGATACGCTCTTTCTTTTTACTTTTGTGGGATCAAACAGTGCCACAGTGTGGTTTTCACTTAAAGATCCATGTTTTATTGTTATATTTTTGCAGCTGAAAGGTTTGGCATCTACCCCAAAGTATGTTGCACTATTAAGTTCAATGTTGTGATCCCCACTTGGTATGTTATCTTGTAGTTCCAAAAAGTCAATGATTGCCTCATCATTTTGGAATTGGTCAAGGCATGGGGGATTAGATTGGTTCCATTTGATGAGTTCAGGATGGATGATGGGCATTACCTCATTGATCAGGTTAAGTTTATAAGATGTGTTAGTGAGGGTTAAGATGCTATGGTGAAGGTCGTTGATGGTACTCTCGCTATCAGAATCGGGCGTAGGATGCGATGTAGGGTCTTTGGAAGATGTTTCTAGTTCAAGAAACCAAGAGGTTTTGATTTTTGCTTCTCCGTAAATAGGGATTTCTTTGCAAGGTGGGGGTAGTGATGTGTCTTCCTCATCTAAACTATTGAGTTGTACAGAATCAAATTCCCACTCATGTGAGTTGGTCTCTGAGTCGCTTTCCAACATCCGATTACTATACCAAACCAGGATATCCTTTGAGTTAAACATTGTTGGTGTAATCGGCTTATGTACCTTTGGAGATGGAATGGTTAGTGTTGCGGGAAGGATTATGGGAATCAGTGAATCCGATATTGGGAGTATCAGTATTGTTGGATCTGCTACTTCTAATGGAATTGTCAATGTTGTCAATACTGTTGGGGGTTCTGATACTGCTAATGGTGTTGTTGATGCGGTTGTTGCCATTGATGGGATTGTTGGTTTGATTGGTGGGATGATCGGTGTTGTGAATGGTGTTGCTGATATAATCAAAGGTGACCTCTTTAGAGTTTTAGGCTGATATAGAGGTTTGTTGGGTTTCCCTTTGAATCTGAGCTTAGGAAGAGTCTCTTTTTGAAAGCCTAATCCAGCGTTATCTTTAGGCTTTATTTCAAGTTGTAACGGCTTGTGTCATCCTTTCTTGCAAGGTCCTAAATCACTCTAACCATCATAGCCCATTCTTTGCATAATGAGAATGCCTTTGCCATATTGATCTATGGGAAGCTTAGCTTGTGGTATTTTTGTGGTGATAGGGTCTTTATAGATCCATTTTGCTAAGTCCTCATCTCTAATCTCCTCTTCCTGACTCTTTCCAAGGATAAAAGGTGTCAAAGTGCATGCTAGCTTGACCAATGGTGCTTGAAGTAACCTTTGAGGCTTACCATGAGTTCTAGGGGAAGTGCGTAGTTGCCCAACACAAAAGAGCCGACTTAGATTGTACTCCCCAGGACCTTCCTCTGCCATTTTCATCTTTAGCTTCTCTTGTTTGGGTATAGTGGTGTTTGAACTGGAAAGAGAGACTGGACTAATATATGATGTGGATGGGATAGCTTCTTTGTTGTTGGGAACGGTAATCTTTGGCTGATGGTTGATGTTGTTACAATATGCAAATGGATTTGCATCACCCATGATTGTAATTTCTACACTATTATGTGGGAACTTGATACGGTGGTGATAGATGGATAGAATGCCTCACATGGCATGTATCCAAGGTCTTCCTAACAACAAATTATATGGCAAAAGAAGGTCCAGAACTTGACATATGATGTGCTTCACCACTGGGCCCACTCAGGTTGGTAACACAACTGCTCCTTTTGAAGAACGTTTTGCATCGTCATAGGCTTTTATAGTTATCTTTTTGCAGGGATCCACTGATTCAACTGCATATCCCAATGTTGTGACCAATTGTAATGTACATATATTTAGGCATGCTCCATTGTCGATCAAGACTTGCTTGATCCTATGTTGGCTGATAAATCCTTCAATATGGAGTGAGGTGTTATGAGGTTGCTGGAAGGATGTATTGTCACTTTCAGAGAAAGTGAGACATGGTGATTACCTCAGACTACTAACCATAGTTTGAAATTCATCTATGTTTAGATTGGCAAGGACTGACACTTCTTGGAGAGCTTGATCCAAGATTGTTTTATGAGATGGGGATAGGCACAAAAGCTCTAAGATGGATATAAGTGCGGGAGTTTTATCTAATTGTTCCACAAGGTTATACTACTTTGGGATGGAGGTGGTGCCTTGTGGAGCTTCTTTAATGGTGATCTTGTTACGACGTGTAACAACATTGCAGGTAGAGCTTGGATCTTTGATGGTAATAGTTGCAGTTTGTTTATCGGCATCATATAGGTGATTCACAATGTAATTATAAGCGGCTCGCATATAATCATTGGTATCTGTGTTTCGTCCTGAAGTGGAAGGACCCCTTTGATCTTGTGATGGAAGTGGATTTTTAAACATAAGATGATCATTATTCATGGTTTTTGGGTCATGTCCTTCAATTTCAATATCTCCTCGATCAATAAGATCCTGAACAAGATCTTTCAATCTATGACAGTTACTTGTTTTATGCCCTTTCCCTCGATGGAATTTGCAATGTTCATTATCCCTCCACCATGGAGGTTTGACCTGAGGTTCGTAATTAGATGTCTTTGGTAAAATTACGAGATTTTAGGAGACCAGTTGACGTAACACTGTTCAATAGGTTCCCCTAAGGGAGTGTATGTACGTTTTGGTTTATAATTTTGTTGTCTTTGCCTCGGTTCCTCTTGCAGTACATTGTGTCCTTGATTTGGCGGGGGAGCAACCGTGTTGTTCTTAGGAGAGGGGTTTTGCCTCGCAAATCAGACCATGGGTTATGCACTCTTGATAGTCCTTGCATCTACAATCCCTTCATTGACGATGTCTTTATTTCTATTCCAAAAGTTAGGTTTATCACTGTTGAAGCACGAGCGAGGGGCATCTTTTGGTTCATTGTATATCTTGATAGCCCCTTTTTTATGAGGGCTCGTTCACATTTTAAACCCTATGTGATCATGTCATTAAAGGATTTTGTGCCTTTCATGTCTAGATGGAATTCCATTTCTTCATTTAAGTTGGAAATCAATATTTCCACTAGCTCTCTTTCAGGTAACTGAAGAGAACGTCTGCTAGACATTTGTCGCCATCGTTGCAGGAAAGTTGAAAACAGCTCCCCTGGTTTTTGCTTAGTGTTATACAGATTTGTCATGGTGACATCGCGTTCTATGTTATGGGAATAATGTGCAATGAATTTTTGGATAAGTTCCTCAAATGTCCTAATGTCTCCCATTAGTCAGGAAAACCATTGCGTGGTTGTCCCTCCCAAACTCTGAGGAAAGAGACGCATTAGATATGTGTCTTCATATGCCACTTCTAGGAAAGCGGAGTGAAATTCCCTGACATGATCGTGAGGGTCTCCTTTTCCCCGATACTTTTCGAACTTAGGTGTTTCAAACCCTCATGGAAAAGGTGGAATATGTAGATTACTATCAAAGGGATAGGGACAAATATCATTAAGTGGAAACTAGGTTGTTTTCACACCACTATGAAGTTGTTGGGCTAGATTCTCGACTTGTTTCCTCAACATGTCAATGTCATTAGGAGGAGGAGGTGGAGGATGTCCTTGATGAAGGTCATATCTTAAGTTATCTCGACCTCTTCCACCCTCATTATGACTCTGGTGTTCAGATGCTTGTCATAATTGTGCAGTATCAAAATCAGAGGGTAGTTTGGCTCCCTCTTAGGCAAGTCTTAAAAAGTGAGCATCAGCATTGTTCTTGAGGATTTCATCGAAAATGTGATTGAAGAGGGGGTTGTGTTGTGCTCTTTTGATTTCTTCAAGAGTGGGAGTACGAGGATTTTCATCATTTGTGTTTCCTCCAAGGGCTTCTTGGAACTTATTGATATTTTCCTCTTCTTCCTCTTCGATTTCTTGTTGTCTAGTTATTGATCTGGTTTGAGCCATTTTGTTTGAAATTTGTTGTTGAAGTTTGATGAAAATGATTATGATTTGATGATGGAATGAGAGATAAATGTTTGGTGAAGTGTGTTGCATATGGATCTCTAGCACTAAAGGTTTGATGTCACCAAAGTCCTTCTATGAATTGCTTGTTGTGTTTGTTGACAATGTTTGATATGATAAGGTATAGAGAGGTTTGAGATGTGTTACAAACCAAGCTATCTAGTAATGAGAGGATGCACTCATAGACTAGTTTTGACCTGCGTAGAAATGGCTCTTAGGATGAGTTTATCCTAGATGTAGAGACACTCTAAAAAGTGATGTGTTGTTTTGATTCAAGCAATTACTAAAAAGAACTTAGGACAAGACCTCTTTATGCTTCAAGAGTTTGAAATGGATTGATGATGTATGAATGTGAGAGTGGATGGGATGTTTAAAATTCAATAAAAATTGTGTTACAAATGGGACAAATTCTTCCTCTTCTCTTTTGGGGGTTGGTGGTTCTTCTCGAGCTATGTTATATGTGATGCAAATGTCTGGAAAGAAGGCAGGATTGATTTTGCCTCCCTTGTTTTTATGATAGCTCAAAGCTCTATATTGAGTAAAAGCTCTGCAGTTTAAAGACTCATGATCAAACTCGTTAGATTTTCCTTGAAGATATAGATGCATGTGACATAAGAAGGTTCTATGCAAGACAAAAATTTGTCTATTAAGATAGAAAAATTTCCTTCTTTTGATGAAAGCCTTTGAACTCAATGGTGTTTTCTTCAAATTGATATGTTGATGAAGATACTTTCTTCTCAAAATGTGACGGATGGTCATATGGTGTGATACTTTGTTTTTTATTGTTTGCCAAAAGTTGGTGTTTGAAAATTTTGTGTTGGATGAATACTTGTTTTTAAATTGGTTTTGATTTTCTTTGACAAGAAAACAGAGCAAGCACACAAACACAATAATGTTGCCTCAAAAGGCACAAATAAGTGTGGGTTTAAATCAACCCAATCTTTAAACTTTTTGACCCTTTTACAAAATGTTTTTGAGTATGTTTTTCCAAAAAGCCTGAAGTCGGCTCAATTTATCACTAATCTTGACACAAAATGAAGACACTTCAAACACACTTTATCCCTAAGGCCAAATGGCCAATTGTGATAATTTTAGCCCACATCTTGATATTTCTTCAACTTTGGTACTACATACCTTATGAATCCCGCCACACCAGTTAAGGATGTGATATACTAAGTCTTGCACGAGCATAACAAATAGATGATCCCTATGATGGGGGAATCACCACTTTTATCAAGCTACAAGTAGCCTTTCAAAAAGCTATGTTTCTACTCAAGGAAATATGTATGGTGAGTATCTTGGGATCAAAACCATCTATGCTCTTGCACTGAATTTATCACAAATATCCTCAATCAATAGAACGGGTGGGTTTCTACATAAAAAGGTGTTTAGTAATTTTTGATATTTTTGGACATAAGTTCATTCTGCGGTGACTCACTTAAGAGCCAACTTGTGGTGGGGCCCATTTGTCCTTTCGACAAGTTACACTGTAGGAACAACTATACCCAAGGCTACAGCTTTTGCTCACACCTAATTTCTATAGCGGCTCGAAGGATTTACCACACGAGGTCATTCCCAAGAGTGATGTGTCTCTTGGCAGGCCTCTCTTAAAAATATAAAATTTGAGTGTTACTAACACTTTTCTCTTGCACCTAGGACCATGAAAGCCAAGGGAGAGGATAGTGTGTGTTAGAAGTAGGACCACTTGAAAAACTTTGCACAAGTGTGCCAATCACCAAAAACACTTGTTCTTTTAAACTGATTTTCATTGCAATGTGATCTAACTATTTGGAGATGTTGCTCCAACAATCATGGTGTTCTTTTTAACTTCAAAGGCAAAATGTTTTGTAAACTAGGAACTTTGAAATCCTGGTCAACTGAATTGAAAACACATCTTGCTTGAAGTAAAAGCATTTTTGAGCTTGAAGTAAAAATGGCTTGTTCTTTTTAGATTACCCAAAACGAAGTGTTGATTGTAAATTTCTTTAAGTTGATGCAAGAAAATAAATTTTGTTTTGTTGATTTTTAAGCACCAAAATGAAGTTTGTTTCCTAACTTGCAAGAAATAAAGTTGTTTTTGTTGATTTTAAGCAACAAAAATGAAGTTAGAAGTTTGATTTTTAAGCACCTAAATGAAGTTTTGTTTCCTAACTTGCAAGAAAAGAAAAGTTGTCTTGTTGATTTTAAGCACCAAAAATGAAGTTTGAAGTTTGATTTTTAACTTTAAGAAAAGAAAGTGAATTCATTTATCCTAACTTAAAACATAAAGTTAGCAACATAAATTGACTGACTTCCTAAGCTTAATTTCTAAAATCTTTAAAAAATGGGGTTAGTCAAAACCTGCACAAAAGAGAACAAGTTAGTAAAATCCACATCTTTGGTGGGCTTCTACAAGCCTAATTTTCTTTGTTTTTTGGTTACAATGTATTTTTTTACAACTCTTTGTTACAATAGCGCTACTCTGTGTGGAAACAGAAGCGCTATTTAACACAAAAATGCTAAATAACATGCGAAAGCACTAAAAGAAACGCAAACGCACCAAAAGAACCAATAGCATTAAAAGAACTTTGTTAAACAGAATTAATCCTGTCAAACAGAGAGTCGAAAGCGTTAAAACTAAGAATGATAGTGCTAAAAGATCGACAATAGCGCCAGTTGAGAGACAATAACGCTATTATTAGGAACAATAGCGCTAAAGTACCAACTTTCAAAGGCGCTAGAGCGTGAATGAATGCGCTAAAGCGCGACCTGTATGTCAATTCAAATCATAAAAAAGTTAGTAGTTTCAAAATGGTTACTCTTGATTCACGTCGGGTTCACCAAATGATGCTCTGCAAAAAGGCTTAGAAAAATCTGTAGTATGACAGCACACAAGAACACAAAAAACAAAGGTTAGTGTTATCAACCAACGATTATTCTACAGGCATATCAAGAGAGACACTAAAAGCAAAAAAGAACATTTGACAAAGAAAACAAATGCAACAAGGCATCTCCAAATGCCTTCCACCATGCTTGTAGCTCCTCCTCCCTTGTTCCTCTCCTCTCCAAGTTTCCAAATGAGTGTAGCTCTTAGCAGCTTTTTGCACTATGGATGTCTTACGAAGCCTTAAGATTGAAATGCTTTAAACTATGTTATGCAACTGTAAAACAAGCTAAATATAAGATATTATGAAATGAACTAAGATTAATTTTAGTCCAAAATGACAATATAAGTGATTATGCTAAAATGCTCTCTAAAATTGACTATAAGTTAAATGCATACAAGTTTTCAGGATCTGGATTATGAAGAAATAAGCTCTATTCATAGGTAAAATGGAGCAATGAATGGTTGAGATTGAGTAATCTCAACAAGGGTCAAGATTGAAGGGCTTAAGATCCATGTTAGGGCTTTCAACCCAATCCCAAGATGAAAAATGTCAACAAGAGATGGGTTGAGAGGAGAGGGAATAAGCATTAAATATTTGACATGACTTGAGGGTTAACTTGGGAGGTAAGGTTAATGTTGAGTTGAGTGAATAAATTCATTATTCAAAGAATAAAGCTTTTATCCAATGGATAAGCTCTTGTGCAAGAGTTAGTGAGGATAACCATGGTCAAAGCAATAAATGCTTGAGAAGACACATGGGTTAAATGAGGGTTGAGTTTAGAGGTAAAGTCTCTAACCATGTGGGTGAGTTGAGTTAACCATTAATGGTCATGTAAGAGCCATAAGTGGTTTAGAAGACTTTAGAGGTTAGCTTGTTGGGCACATAAAGTATTAAATGCTTTTCAAAGACTTTGGAGTCTTTGAGAAGTGACTCCAAGTTGCTTAGGAATGTGACAATATTTAGTGGATGGATTGGGCTAATTAGGAATGGTTAGAAAGTGATTAGAAGGATCTAGAAGGGGATTTAGAATTACAAGTGGGTTTGGTGGGTGAGGGAAAATAGGATTTTAATGTTGAGTGGATTAGAAGGTTGCATGTTTGATTCACGTCGGGTTCACCAAATGACACTCTGCAAAAAGGATTAGAAAAAATTGTAGTATGACAACACACAAGAACACAAGAAACAAAGGTTAGTGTTATCAACCAAAGATTGTTCTAAACGGGCATATCAAGAGAGACACTAAAAGCAAAATAGAACATTTGACAAAGAAAACAAATGCAACAAGGCATCTCCAAATGCCTTCCACCATGCTTGTAGCTCCTCCTCCCTTGTTCCTCTCCTCTCAAAGTTTCTAAATGAGTGTAGCTCTCAGCATCTTTTTGCACTATGGATGTCTTATGGAGATTTAAGATTGAAATGCTTTAAACTATGCTATGCAACTGTAAAACAAGCTAAATATGAGATATTATGAAATGAACTAAGATTAATTTTAGTCCAAAATGACAATATAAGTGATTATGCTAAAATTCTCTCTAAAATTGACTATAAGTTAAATGCATACAAGTTTTCAAGATCTGGAATATGAAGAAATGATCTCTATTTATAGGTAAAATGGAGCAATGCATGGTTGAGATTGAGTAATCTCAACAAGGGTCAAGATTGAAGGGCTTAAGATCCATGTGAGGGCTTTCAACCCAATCCCAAGATGACAAATGTCAACGAGAGATGGGTTGAGAGGAGAGGGAATAAGCATCAAATGTTTGATATGACTTGAGGGTTAACTTGGGAGGTAAGGTTAATTTTGAGATGAGTGAATAAATTCATTATTCAAAGAATAAAGCTTTTATCCAATGGATAAACTCTTGTGCAAGAGTTAGTGAGGATAACCATGGTCAAAGCAATAAGTGCTTGAGAAGATAGATGGGTTAAATGAGGGTTGAGTTTAGAGGTAAAGTCTCTAACCATGTGGGTGTTAGGGGTCCCACAGATACTGAGAGGGGGGGGTGAATCAGTATCTAACCGGTAATAAGTATTTCTTAAGTTAAAACATACAGAACATAATATAACAGTGTACCAGTATGCAAGAAATAATGCAATAAATAGAATCAAGAATATCCACATGAAAAGTACACCATAACACAAGATGTTTAACGAGGAAACCCGGTGTGGGAAAAACCTCAGTCGGATTTGTGACCCACAATATTCACTCATTGGCCAATAAGAGAATATTACTTACAATAGGGTCCTGCACATGCAGGAAGGCCAACTGCCTAGAGCTCACTGCTCAATGGGAAGTCACACTGACTTACAATAAGGATTATACTAATCTAATGACTTGTACTACTTTACAATAGCATCTCCAATGCCAGATTCAGTACCGGTTCTTTCTCTGTTCTTTACATATACCCTTGACCTATAATTCGCACATTAGGTCTGCCTAATAATTTTCTTTATGCCCTTACATCACCTTTTTTTAAATGTCTATAATGTTCTCCTTTATATACAAGAGTCATTTTACAATTTGCCAAGTCGGCTTACAATAATAAAGAAAATATTACATAGCAAAAATCCTGTCGACCTCTGTGCCGGTATACATATTTTCTTCTGTGTCGGTGTCAGTGTAGAGTGATTTGTTGATGCCAGTGCACTGTCTTGCCTGTGTAATTCTTTGCCAGTATAATGTCTTGCCGGTGCCATAGGATTGCAAGGTTGCCATCAATGACAAAACCTTCAATCACATACAATGTCTCATTGGAGTGTCCATATGCCAACAGTCTCCCCCTTTGGCATTGATGGCAACACTCATGAGAAATTTCAAAAAAGTATCCAAAATGTGTAGTCCAAAAAAGTTACCAAAAATATGAGAGCTCCCCCTGAGCATATGATTCCTATGTTTTGAACTTTCTCATCCCACTACTCCCCCTTTGGCATCAATGACAAAGGTTGTCAAGATGTCAATAGAGTTTGTAGTATCATCTATCCATCTCCTCAACCTTATAGCTGGGTAGTTATTATCTGAAAAAGATCACCCAAAATTAAGTTTTTATACTATCCATAAACTTTTTGCTATCTTTTATTGTTGTTCCAATCCTCTTTACTATACCGGTGAGATGTTGCAAATGCTCTGTCGGTGTTTTGTTGCCTTGTGTTAGTGCCTCTGAAATTTCCTTCCGCAAAGATGCTAAATAGTCCAATCTTGGACTTAGTTTAGACCTCAAATGCTTTGCCTTGTTTATTATTCTCTCTTTTTCTCTTTCCAGTTTGAGCAATTCTTCCTCAAAATTTGCTATTTTCTCTTCAAAAACTGATAATGAATCCGGTGAGTTGACAAAATTGTCTGCAAGCTTATTTATCTCACCCTGTGTCTTGCTTATTTTCTTGTCAATATCTACAGTCAAAAAGTTTGTTTTACATGTATCTTTATACAAATTTTTGTATTCTTTCAACAAACTGCATAGTTCCGGTAGAAGTGTGTCAAAATTTCTGTTACACTTCTTTATTTCGTCATCAAAGAATTTTTGTTTCTCTTTTTCTACCTTATCCTTTACTGATTCTTCCTTTATTTTATCAATGTTTTCAGAAATATATTTACACAATGTGTCCAATTGTCCTAAAGAATCTTTATTATCTATATTATAGTTTGGAGCTATTGCCTTCAAAATTGGTATTGAATCATCAATTGCTTTATAAGCCTGTGAACTGCAGTCAGTTATTTTCTTTATAGAATCTAATAATACCTCAGTCACATTTGTTGACTTGAATGTTGATGATGACCCAACAATCTAAGTACCGATGGAAGTAACCATGCTTGTATTGACCTCTGGCAGGTCAATTTGCATCTGCATTTCTTTTAGCACTGGTTTTCTCACTTCACTACTTACCAGTGGCATTGTTTCCTTGTGAACCTGTTTCGGAGCCTTTAGCTCTGATGGTTTCTCTGTATGTTGTGTTGTCTCTATCTATGCCTTAGATTCTATCTTTTTCTCTGCATCTTGTGCTGGTTTCTCTGTTTCCCTTGCTACCGGAGGCTCATTAGCCATATCTGACTTGTCAGTTGTATCTTTATCAACTATTATGTTGATCTTTTGGGTATCAACATTTATAGTATACAGAACTTCAGTATTAGGATTGCTATCCTCTGCATCCATACTTTCTGCTACCAGTTGATTTTCAGTAGTTGTAATTTTTACTGGTGGGGGTAGGTTGTCTTTAACTTTTATGCTTGGTGGTCCACCAACTTTGCCTTTCCCCTTGTCCCTATCCTTCTGATATACTTTTATAGGCTTAGGTTTCCTGAATTCTTCTTGTTTTTCCTTGTCAACCAGGAATATGTCCCAACCATCTTCTATTTCCTCTGTTACTTCAGTAACTCTTCCTGCCATCAGTGAAATGTGCCGATGTGCAGTAGAGAATACTGACCGGTTCGCCTGAGCAATCAAATCATCAATTTCCTTGGGAGAGTTTACTGGATATACAGCAGGTAGTTTCTCTATTTTTATTTTCTTATCTAATTCAATCACTGCTTGTCTTCTGGCTTCAAGTCTTTTGTACAAATCATCAGGAATTTCATTTGCTACTTCCATCAAAAATTTCTTGTACATGTCCATATGCAGTATCACACCTTCCTCAACTTGCTCTTTCTCATTAGCAGATAGAGTGTCATAAATTTTCTCTATGTTTTTAAGTTTTCCTTCCTCTATGATTTCATTTAACAATATATCTAGAGGTGTCAAGTCACTGTTTGTCCTTTTCTTTTTCTTTGGTGTTAGCTTCTTCTTGGGTGTGACCTTTCTATCTGGAGATCTCACTGCTTGTTGCTTTTGCCTTGTCCTTCTAGGTGAAGGAGTGGTTGCCGGTGAGGGATCTCTTTTTCTAACAACTCTTTTAAAAGTTGTTAGCATGTCACCTTCCGAAGAAGTACCTACTGGTGATAGGTGAGCTTCAGGTTGTGGGGCTGCCAACTCATCCTCTGTTATGCCGGTTTTCTTTAGTACATCTTCCTTAATGGCCTTTGCTTGCCTAGATCCTTTCCTCACAAATGCCTCAACCTTCTTTACTCTTTTCTTTGATTGTATTTGGCTTTCTATAGTCTCAGCACTACCAAATACTTCTTCCTTGGGTTCATTGGGGGCTTCCAGAAGTGCTTTAACATAAGTTTCAACTATGTGATCATCTGTCTCATAGCCCATCTCGGTTACCCAAATTGTCCTTGGGATGACCACTTCCATCCAGATTTCATCTTTCTTAATAACAAAGCATATATCATCTTTGTATTTGTCTACTATTTTCTGGGATAACCTTATTCTTTGCTTCATTTTGGTCTTCAATGCTTGGAAAAAGTCATGAATATTGTTCTCCTTGTTTTCACCCATGGTATTGAATAGTTCTGTCAATTGTTTTCCTACCGGTATGTCATATCCAAGTTCTTTATAACCTATACCAGGAACCTATTTTGTTATGTGTAGCATTAGACATACCAACAGATTTCCAAATCTGAAAGTTCCTTTCTTGTCCTTCTTTATCTTTCCAAGGTTGTCTATTAGTTCATCTTTTAACCATTCACAGATGTCAATTTTTATATTGTCTGTTACCATATCATAAGCACTCTTAATGCATAAACTTGAAACTGAGTTAAGTCTGTTAGCATGAGTGGCTTTGTAACCTAATATCATACTTATGAATCTCACATTGATATCTTTTACATCATTAACCCTTAGTGATCTATTATCAAATGTTGCACCTGTTAGTTTTGTAACTAGGTCATTTGGAACCTTCTTGGTTTTTTCTGGTCTCTTACCGATGGTCAGTAACCCTATGACAGCTTTCACAGCTTCCTTGGTGATCTTATGGATTGCATCTAGCCAGAAAAATTCTCCATGAACTTTGCTTAACACTATCCTAATCACATCCTTTGGAAATTCAGGAATGCTAAGGATTTCTATGAATCCTAGGGTTTCAATAACCTTGTGTTCAGCTTTAACATTGCCGATATCATCACATATTATAGTTTTATACATGGTTTTGATTTCCTCATCTCCTAACTCTTCAATGTTGCAGTGGATGTACATTCTAGGGTCTTCAGCATATACAACACCTTTAGGGATTTGAGAAAATGCACCTAAAGTATCATCCTTCTTTGCTATCTCAAGGACTAACTGAAATACGGGCCTAGGTCTTTTGATTACTTCAACAACAGTAGGGTTTGTTATGTATTCAATTGTAGAGGTGGATGCCATGATTAAATACCTTTTTCTGCCTTGGATGGATGATTGCTTGGAGTGTGCTTGCTTCTTGTTTGGAATGCCTTAGCTCGGAATCTTCGCACTCTCTGAAAAATTGGTGAAATGAAATGGAGCCAAAACCTTATTTTTATAATGTTTTTTCACCATCTACCACATTAATTGCATGTCGGTTAATTATTCACTTAACATTGTCTGCCAGTAATAAGTAGTTTTCAACTTCTTATCTCTAACCGAGGGAATAATTAGCACTTGTGTCATTTGATTGCTAAACCCTCAAGGAAATTTTCTTCAATTAGATGAAGAACTTCCTGCCGGTGGAGCACTACATTGTCCTACCGGTGAAGCATCACTTTGTCCTACCGGTGGAGCATTGATTGGTTCTACCGGTGGAGAAGTATTCCCGATATTTAGATCTGCTTTTCTAATCCATTGCTTTGAGAATTCTTGCTTAACCTCTTCAACTTTTTCCTTACCTTTCAAGCTAGCACTTTTGTTGTCTACCGGTGTACTTTTACTTCTACAAAATTTAGCAATATGCCCAATCTTGTTACATGCATAACAAGTTACATTATTCTTCTGAATAGATTTCCCATAACCTATGCTAGTTTGTGTTCTACATTGATTTGATAAATGTCCAAATCTTCCACAAACATAACATCTCACATTCATTCTATAGTTTTCAGAGTTATGACCAACTTTGTTTCATTTTGAACATTGACCGGTGGGTGTATTAACATTCTGATAATTTCTAGATCTACATTCATTTGCTCTATGACCATACTTATTACAGTTAAAGCAGTTTCCATTGAATTTATAAGCATTAGGTTGTCTTACCAGTTTGTTGCGATCCTGAGTATTTGCAATATCGGAGCTTTCACCAACTTCAAAGCCAATTCCAGAAGTGTCACCTTTAGGTTTTTGATTCTTTAGTAAGGTACCAAGTTCCTCTGAGCTTTTCTTGAATTTTTCTTTATGTTGATTTGCAGTTTCTAGTTCCCTTTCCAATATTTCTTTTTGTCTCATCAGTTCATTTGAGTCATTCTGAGTATGCATCAGATCTGTCTTCAACATGTCATTTTCATAGCTAAGTCTTGTGTTCTCATTTGCTGCATCACTTAGTCTTCTGGTCAATTCTTCTTCATTCTTCTTTCTTTCCTCAATCTCTTTGCAAAATCTCATAGTCATATCCTGCATTTCATTTTTTGTTGTCATGATCTCTTGTTTCAACTTGCTTATCATATCATTAAGTGATTGCTTTTCATCATTCTTATTTTGCAATTTTTCACAAAGTTCTCTTCTCTTATTTCTTGCAACAGTAAAATTTTCTTGAAGTGCCTAAATGATATCCTAAGCTGCTCTTAAATCATCTTCTAATTTGATATTTTTCAATTTCTCTACATCATAGTCTATAAGAGCTCCTTCAAGTTGCTTCATCAGATTTTCCATCTTTACTGGTGTCAAGATCTTCCTCAAGTTGTTAGGCTTCTGAAAATAGAGGACCAGGCTCTGATACCAATTGTTAGGGGTCCCACAAATACTGAGAGGGGGGGGTGAATCAGTATCTAACCGGTAATAAGTATTTCTTAAGTTAAAACATACATAACATAATATAATAGTGTACCGGTATGCAAGAAATAATGCAATAAACAAAATCAAGAATATCCACATGAAAAGTAAACCATAACACAAGATGTTTAACGAGGAAATCCAGTGTGGGAAAAACCTTAGTGGGATTTGTGACCCACAATATTCACTCACTGGCCAATAAGAGAATATTACTTACAATAGGGGCCTGCACATGCAGGAAGGCCAACTGCCTAGAGCTCACTGCTCAATGGGAAGTCACACTGACTTACAATAAGGATTATACTAATCCAATGACTTGTACTGCTTTACAATAGCATCTCCAATGCCAGATTTAGTACCGGTTCTTGCTTTGTTCTTTACATATACCCTTGACCTATAATTTGCACATTAGGTCTGCCTAATAATTTTCTTTATGCCCTTACATCACCTTTTTTTAAATGTCTATAATGATCTCCTTTATATACAAGAATCATTTTACAATTTGCCAAGTCGGCTTACAATAATAAACAAAATATTACATAACAAAAATCCTGTCGGCCTCTATGCCGGTATACATATTTTCTTCTGTGCCGGTGTCGATGTAGAGTGATTTGTTGATGCCGGTGCACTGTCTTGCCTGTGTAATGCTTTGCCAGTATAATGTCTTGCCGGTGCCATAGGATTGCAAGGTTGCCATCAATGACAAAACCTTCAATCATATACAATGTCTCATTGGAGTGTCCATATGCCAACGGTGGGGGAGTTGAGTTAACCATTAATGGTCATGTAAGAGCCATAAGTGGTTTGGAAGACTTTAGAGGTTAGCTTGTTGGGCACATAAAGCATTAAATGCTTTTCAAAGACTTTGGAGTCTTTGAGAAGTGACTCCAAGTTTATCAGGAATGTGACAATATTTAGTGGATGGATTAAGCTAATTAGGAATGGTTAGAAAGTGATTAGAAGGATCTAGAAGGGGATTTAAGATTGCAAGTGGGTTTGGTGGGTGAGGAAAAATAGGATTTTAATTAAAATAAAAATAATTTTTTTCAACTTGTGGTTGCAACTTGCATTTGTAAGAGAATGCAAGTGGGGGGGATTTAATAATTTAAATAAATATTTTAATTATTTATTTAAAAGAAGAAAGGGGATTAAATTAAATAAATAGGATTTATTCATTTAATTGATTGTGAATTTGGTTTAATGAATTAATTAAATAAATTGAATAATTTGTTTAATTAATAGGAGAATGTTTTGAAGATGAAATTAATTAAATGTTAATTTAATTAACTGATTGGCTAGTAGGTTTTTAATCAAGTAAATAGAAAATATTAATTTAATTAAAATGGACAGATTTATGTGACTACATGCACATGTCAATGTTCAATGTTCAATGTCTATATTTTTTTTAAAGCTCGTTGTTATGTTGATTTTTTTTTGGAGATCTATATCAAAATCTAGATTGTTACACTCTGAAATGTGACATCAAGGTTCTGTAACTAGGTCAAGGATTTGCCCCAGTCGAGGAAAGGACTAATTTATTATTGATGGATGGATATAGAAATACAGATGAAACTCTATTATGGAATGCATTAAATACGAGTAATCAAGCCATGATGGAACTTTATTAGAGGGATATATACAATGGATGTGGGTAAGATATGGGTAGGATTATTGTTATTAGGGATATGTACAAGGAATGTGAATAGGATTATGGATATGATCAAATGGATATGGGTAGGAGGTTTTCATTATGGATATATACAATAATTATGGATACAGATAAGAACCTAGAATGAAAATAGATGGAAGAGCTATTTTGTCACAAGCAACACCTATTTATAGGTTTTCACCACTTGCTTTTATCACACTTTTTATTGTTTATTTGATTTTTTTGTATGTTTTCTATTTTTTTTGTATTTTTTTTCCCTGGCATTGGGGTTTTTTAAAAGCTAAGTATTAAACTTGTGAAGGTGCATAATGTTGATTGGATCATCTAATAACTTTTTTTATAATGTGTATAATTGATATGTCCCTATTCCATAAGAAACCATAATAACATAGGGACCAAGCCAATTTGGTTCAAATTTCCCTTTCTCTTCTCTATCCTGTTGATTCCTGGGATTATCCTTAAGTACAAGATCACAAAATTGAAACACACGGAGCTTCACTTTGTGATAATAACTCCTAGACATGCATTGTTGGTAATCTTTGAGATGATTGAAGGCCTTTTGATGTCACTCATCCAATAACTCAAGTTCTTGCAATCTAGAAACACGATAATCTCCATTTGAGATTAATCCTTTTAGTTAAACTCAAAGAGAAGGTAACTCAAACTCTATGGGCAAGATGGCTTTAGAACCATAGACTAGACCATAAGGTGTGGCACCAATGGGTGTTTGAATACTTGTTTGCTAGGCCCATAAGGCATGGTTTAACTAGACATGCCAATCATGATCGACATCATTGACTATCTTCTACAAATATATTTATGATTGTTTTGTTTGAAGCCTTAGCTTATCCATTTCCTTGAGGGTAGTAAGGCGTAGAAAAATGGCGTTGGATGCGAAATTTGTCACAAAACTCTTTCACATCCTGATTCTTGAAAGGCCTTTCATTATCAATGATAATGGAGAGAGGGATTTTATGGCGACAAATGATATAGTTCAAGATAAATGAAGCTATTTGTTTGCTTGTGACAGTGGTGAGTGGGATGGCTCCAATCCACTTTATAAGGTACTCAGTAATGGTTATGATAAACTTGTGTCCATCAGAAGAAGATGGATGGATCTTGCCTACAAGGTTGAGTCCCCATTGACAAAAGGGCCAAGGAGATGCTAAAGGTTGTAACTCTTGAGCTGGTCCATGTATAAGATTAGCATGGATCTAACACTTCTTACATTTCTTGAAAAACATATATGCATTTGTTTCCATACTTGGCCAATAGTACCTCATACGTATGAGTTTCCTAGCCAAGGTAGGACCACTAGAGTGATTCCCACAAATACCTTCACGAACTTCCTTTAAGGTGGTTTGATATTCATCACCTTTCAAACACCTGAGGAGAGTACCATCAAGACCTCGTTGATATATGGTATCAACAATTATAGTATAACGGATGGCTTGATGGATGAAAGTTCATCTTTGGTTATTGGATAGGTTGGGTGGTAAGCTATTCTCCTCGAGATATGAATAAATATTGTCATATAAGGGGAATCGGGTCCAACTAAATAACATAAAATGTGAGATTCAGGATCTTCATATGCAAGAGTAAACAATTACTCCACCAAGAACTCATAATGTGCTTGCTTTTATGGTATTTCAAGAAGTGAGGCAATGGTTGCCATGGAATCTATTACTTTATTATCCAGTCTTGGTATTTGCTCAAAATGAATGATGACAAAACATTTCTTAAAGTCATCTACCATACGCTTGTATAGCATCAACTTCTCATCCTTTGTCTGATACTCATCATTCACTTGATTTATGACTAGTTGAGAATATTCATAGACATTCAATTATGTTATCTTCCACTCTACTTCCATCTTGATTCCAGTAGCAAGTGCTTCATACTCAGCCATGTTGTTTGTGCAATAAAATAATAATCTGTAAGATTTAGTTATAGTATCTCCTTGTGGAGTAACAAGTAAACTATCAACTTCTGATCCAAGCTATGTATAAGACCCATCAAATTAGAGTTTCCATGGTTGATTGGTGATAGTAAGGATACATTCATCTTGAAATTTAGAATGTAATGGATAATCATTAACTAGTTGTGCCTTTTCCAGCTGATCATCAATAACTTGTCCCTTGATAGTCTTTCTATCTACATACTCTATGTCAAACTCACTGAGGATCATAACCCATTTTGCTAGTCTTCCTGTCAGAGTTGCTTTATTGAGAAAATATTTTGATAGATCTATCTTGGCTACAAGTTTGATAGGATGAGTTAACATATAATGGCATAGTTTGTGTGATGCAAATACTACAACCAAACATGCTCACTCAATTGGTGTATAATTTAACTCATAACCAACTAGAGTATGACTAATGTAATAGATTACTTATTCCTTCCTTTCAAAATCTTCTTGGGCTACAGGAGAAACAATAGATGCCTTTGTAGCTGAAATATATAGTAAAAGTGGTTTTCCTTCTATTGGTAGCATCAAGATTGGTGGGTTCATTAGATATTCCTTTAATAACTGAAAGGCTTCTTCACATTTTTCATCCCATTTGTGTGATACATTCTTGTGTAATAGATAAGTAAAGGGACGACATCTATCTGTTAGCTGTAAAATGAACCTATAGATTGATTGCAACTTGTGTTGGAGTGATGTCAATTCACTAATGTTCCTCGGCAATCCACCTCAATTCCATTAGCTAAGACTATATATCCTAAAAGTTGCTAGATGTGACTCCGAACACACACTTCTTTGGATTTAGGCAAACATTGAACTTTTCCATGCACCAAAAGATCTTGTTTAGTATACTCATATGTTCTTCCCATGAGAATGATTTACCTAGAATATCTTCTACATATTCCTCCATAAAAGTATGCATCGTGTCATGGAAAATTGTAGTCATTTCTCTTTGGTAAGTTGCTCCTACATTATTTAGACCGAATGGCATCACATTCCACCAGTATGTACCCTATGGACAAGTGAAAGTTGTTTTGTCTTGATCCTCTAGAGAAATCCTGATTTGATTGTAACCAAAAAATTCATCCATTAATGATAGCATAGCATGTCCTATTGTCAAACCACAATGATATCTAGGTTATGTAAAGAAAAATCATCCTTTGGGCATGCTTTGTTTAAATCTCAAAGGTTTGTACACACTCTAATGCTTATGTCTGGTATAGAAATAGGTACAATATTATATATCCATTCAGCATAGACAGTTGATCTAATAAATCCTACATCCAACAACTTTTTCAATTCTACTTTAACCAAAATGGCTATATGCGGATGCATCTTCCTTAATTTTTGTTTTACAAGTTTGATTCCAAGACCAAACAAAATTGATTTGTCTTTCCTTAACTTAGATATTTGCATGATGAGATAGATGATGCATGATGAGATCTCGATCTAAGCCTAGCATATCTACATAAGACCAAGCAAAATTGATTTGTCTTTCCTTAAAGAACTTGATAAAAAATTATTTTCTTGTGCTAACAAAGAACCTACTAAGTGAATGACCTTAGGAATTTCTTTTGTTCCAATATTGACAAGTTCTATTGGTTCAATGACAATTGAAGATGTCTCCTAACATGGTGGTTGGGGAAGGATATGAAGTCTTCCATCCTTTGGTGCCTCAGAGAGGTTTTCAACATTGGATACATCCTTTATTTTTCCTTTTTCATGATCTAACACTATCGCATGAAGGTTTTCACTATTAGATCTAACATTTATTTTTATATTTTGCAACTAAAAGACTTTACATTTTCTCCAAAAGAAGTCACATTATTAAGTTCATGTGTGAAACTTGTATCATAATCCCCTGCAAATGAATGATCCTTGGAATTCAAGTAGTCAATTATAGCATTGTCATTGTAAAAATTCTTAAGCTCAAGTGAATTTTCTTGCCTCCAATCTATGAGTTCAGGGTGTACAAGTGGAAGAGGGTCCTTTGGTTGATCTAGATTAAGAGATATAATGGTCAAGACATAGAATTTTTTAAGGTTTATGATAATATATCTTTAAGGTCAAAATTGAAACTCACCTCAAGATTATCTGTTACGTCTAATATTTAACCTCCTCATAAGAGTTTGTCTCAATATTCTGTGAATCTTGCTCTAGCGGTCTAGACCTTGAACTTTGTCTCTTATTGTATATTCTAGTAGAATGGTAAGATTGAACCACATCCACCTGTTTATCTTTATAGCCTCATAAAGTCCTTCCCATTCGTAATAATTTGTCTCACTATCATCTCGTAATTTATGAATCTGCTCAATTAATTTGGTATTATCATTTCCTATGATATCCCCTCTGTAACCTAATACTTGTGTGTCTTTTGCAGATGAAAAAGTAGATTGTATTGGTTCAATGAGACCTTATTTTCTTAATCCAATCGGACTATGGCCATCATATCCCATTTGTTGCATTATAGTAAATCCCTTACCATATTGTTCAATGAGTAGTTGTATTTTTTATTTAGGTGTCTTCAATTCATTCCCTTCATCTTTATATAACCATTCTTTGATGTCTTTCTCTTCACTTTCATCTGACAAAATTCCCCATTTGATAAAAAGACCTTGAGGCTACTTCTTAGGAACCAAGGATTGTTTCTTTTCCATAGATGGTTTGCCATAAGACACGGGCGAAGGAGGTAACTAGGAAATACAAAAAGTGTCTTTAATAGAGTATTCTCCCATACCCTTTTCTTTGAGCTTAAACTTTGGTTCTACAGATTTTGAGGTTGAAGGTAATAAAGTTGTGTCAATAGGGAAATTGGAAGATGAGGCTGCACAATTACTAGGTACAATGATATAAGGTTTAGGCCTAACGATATTGCAATATTGAAAGGGATTGGGATCTCCTTGTATAGTTATTTCTAAGGACGTCCAAGGAATATATTGTATGTGAAGTCAAGATCAAGCACTTGGAAAACCACATCTTTTTCCACCAATCCAACTCTAATAGGCAAAAAAAATGATCCTTTAGAAGTTCTTTCTTCATCGTAAGCCTTTATAGTGATCTTATTCTTTGGATCTACAACATTTTTAGAAAACCCCAATGCAAGAACTAATTTGAAACTTCATATATTTAAACCAACCCCTCCATCTATAAGGAGACATTTGATTCTATGTGTATGGATGAGTACTTCAATATGAAGGGGTGAATTATGTGGTTGATTAATAGCTAGGTCATCATTTTCAGTGAAGGATGAGAAATATGGTGTTGTAAGATGTCCCACCATGGCCTGAAAGTGTGCTTGGTAAAGATATCGGGGAACTATAGTTTCTTGTAGAGATTTTTCTAAGATATCCTTGTGAGTTGGTGAAAGACCTAAAATCTCTAAAATTAATATCTACGCTAGTGTCTTTTAAGTTGAACTAGGACATTATATTGAGTGGAAATGGAGGGGGCTTGGGGGTGCTCCTTGAAGGGTAACCTTTCCTCGACGGGTGGTAACATTGCAATCAGGTTTGTTTTTAATGCTAATCATATTTTCATATGAATCACATTCAAATATATGATTAATGACATAATCATAATTGACTTTATTTTTTCTTGACTTTGAGGGACTTCCCTTCTCATAGTTTAGAAGTGGATCCGTGAATGCCAAATGTTCTTCATTTGATTTGTGTCCATCGACTAATATTTCTCCCCTATCTATCAAGTCTTGAATAGTATATATCAACCTCTAACAATCATTTGTTTTATGTCCTTTGCTCCTATAAAAGTCACAAAAATCACAATCATTCCATCATGACAGTTTGACAGTGGGTTCATAGTCTCTTGCTTCAAGAAGTGTGATAAGATTGTTTAAAAGAAGCTTCTTCAATGTTAATTCAAGTGCTTTTCCCAATGGTTTAAATTTTATGTGAGGAGCATATGGATCTTTTGGTTTATATGTGTTGTTGTTTTTATTGTTTAGATTACCTTGTGGACTTCATAGGTTGAAGATGGGTTGCCTTGGTTTGAGATTTTGAGCATCTACAACACCATCATTCACAATGTTCTTATTTTCAGTTCATAATCTTGATTTGTCATTGTTATTGCTATTGCTTGGAGTAGTGGTATCCTTGAAAATTATGATTTGTCCTTTAGCTATCAATACCTTCTCTATGAGTAATCCTTTCTCAATAACCTTAGTAAAAGAGGGAGGGCATTGAAGTTGTAGTTGATAACTCAATTCAGTGTTTAAGTTGTGGACAAACATTTTTATCTTTTATGGCTTTAGTACATCATAGGGACACTTTCTTGAAAGTTGTCTCCATATTTGCAAGAAGCTAGTGAAAGATTCTTCATTTCTTTGTTTAGTATTACAAAGGTCTAGAACATTGAAACCTTATGTTCTATGTTATAAGAAAAATAGGTGATAAACGTATCCACTAGTACATTGAATATTCAAATTCCTAGAGGTAAACAATAGAACCATTCAATAGCTTGGCTTCCCAAAATCTTTGGAAAGAGTCACATTAGGTATGTCTCATTGTGAGTGCCTTCTAAACATGCAACACAAATTCTCTAATATGGTCTCGTGGATCACCTTTCCCCTTGTACTTGTCAAATTTTGGAATTTCAAAATTAGGAGGAAAAGGAAACATGACCAAACTCCTATCAAAAGGGTATGGAGATATATCCTCTAGTGAGTATTGTTTTGGTGAAGATCTTTCTTATATCTTTGCAAGTTGTTGTAAATCTTTGATTTGTTGCACAAGTGTGCCTAGAGGATTAACTAGAGGATTTTATCATTCTTACCCTTCTTACTTGCATCAATTTCATTTAATATTCTCATTCGTATTTGTGTTTGTATTGGTTTTAGTTTCAATGGCACCCTTCAGTTTTTAAACATCAAAATCATGTGGGAGGTTTACACCTTGTTGTGCAAGCATAAGGAAATATTTATCTCTATCTTTGTCCATGTCCTTTTCCATAAGTTTGTGAAATTTTGGGTCTTGTGAAGCATCAAGAACATGTCCTTCTGATATATCACTAGAAGTTTCATAACCACTATTGGCATCTTGAATTTGTCTTGAAGTTTCTCCAAAAAGATTTGGAAAATTCATCTTTTCTTGTTCTTCTTTTAAGCTCTACTTTCAACCATACAAGATTTTGGTGATGAAATGATCCTAATGTATGAACTTTTTGTGAATGTTCAATGAAATGTTGTTGTTTTTTATTTGAATGAAGCTATGGAAAAGACTAAACCAAGGTATCTAAAGTGTTGGTTTGATCTTGTTTTGGAAAGGATAATCTTGAACTATTAAGGAATACAAAGGAAGTCAAGTTAAAGATAATGGATCTCACTATGATGGTGAATAACTTTGCCAAGATTTTGATATTAGTCTAGTTCCTAGGTGAGGGATGATAAATCCTGATAGGGAAACTAACCAAGTTGTGATGATGAAGATCTTGTAGAGCACTAAAAGAATCATGATTTTTGTCTAAGCTGTTTTCTATATGTGGAATGAATGGTATGTTGAAAAATTTGTCTAATACAGATTTGGACTAAGTGTATGGTTTAATGAAACTGACTCTTTGTGAAAAAGGGTATCTGAATCTAAAATATGATTTCTCCCTAGACTTGATTTTCTACTCTTTGTTACAAATGTGCTAGAATGTAGGCGCTAAAACAGTTTGTAAAAGCGCTATAATATTGCTCAAATGTACCAGAACACATCTCAAATGTGCAACTGTATTTGTCAAATGCATTAATTTATGTGTCAAATGCACTAAAAGAATTGTTGAAAGCATTAAAATATCTCTCAGATGCACTAAATATGTGCCAAATGCACTAATAAATAGTGCAAATATGCTAAAAGACCTATCAAATGCACTATTATGGTTGTTTTCTAAAAATTATTTTGTTTTTGTTGAAATTTTTTTGATATTTTTGGTTATTTTTTTCTGATTTTTCTAATGTTTTTGGGATGATCTTTATGTTTTTATGACAAGAAACATAACAGACAACAAAGACACAGCTGGTTGTTTTTCCTAATCTAAAGAAAAAGTGTATGTTCAAGGCTCAAATAAAGCCCAAGATTTCCACTAGTATATACACAAGAAAAAACTTGAAGATAATTGTAATCCTAAGGAAATGACTTCACTATGATATGACAGCCCACCTTGGAATCTATGTCGACTCAAGCAGCCTTATCACACGTAACTGGGTGTGCCCGCTTTTTTGTCTTTTCGAGAGCTAACATATAGGGAATCTCTCCCCCCTCCCTCGAAAAGCTTTAGAAAGCTTATACAATGTCGAGGATCACTATCTCTGCTCAAGGGATCCTTATGGTGAGTGTCTTGGGGGTGGATTCTTCCCCATTCTTGCACTGAAATGTATCACAAGTGTTTAGAAGTGAGTCGATTAGGCCTCTAACTAAAGGGTGTTTAGTTTGTATCTAGGGTAAATTGGTGTATATACATGTGATGATTCACTCAATTAAGAGGCCTCCCAACCCAAAAGGGTTTTACATATCACAAGGATACCAAAGAAGATAATCATCAATATACAACAACAACACCAAGCGGTAGATGACTCTCATCACCCCCACAATAATTTATATAGCAGCTGGATGAAAATCCTGCATACGCCATTCCCTCTCACTAGGTGATAGCGCACCACAAAAGCCAGGCCTTCTGAATGGGGTTTTAACAAGAAAACAAAAAAGTGAGTCTGGCTTTTTGATCATCCAATTAAGGGGAGAACATATACCTATCACTTTTTAAAGACACAAAAGATAGTTGTTCTTTAACCAACCTAAGTTAAATATAAGTGCAACTATTTTAACAAAGCAAAAGTTTGTATGCACGTTGTATGATGTTAATTAAACTAAGTTTGACAAAAGATGATCAAATTTCAAATCCCCTGCTTAGAATAGAAGTGATGCAAGATTGTTTGTTCAATTTTAATAATTCTGCATAAAAACATGTTAGTACACAAAATTAACTAAATTATCTAATCTATATCCTCTACTTTCTTTTTTTCTGATTTTTCCTTCTCTGTTACAAATGCACTAGAACAGAGTTTGTATGTGTTAGAATAACTAACAAATGTGCTAGAATAACTGACAAATTTGTTATAATAACTAACAAAAGCGCTATAAGATGGAGTGGATACACTGAAAGAACTAATGGAAGCACTTAAAACTAAGTGAAAGGGCTAATAGACCTAATGAAAGCGCTAAAAGATAATGAAAGTGATCGAATATGATGAAAATACACTAAAAGATGGAGTAAAAGCACTAAAAGATGGAATTTCAGAAAATGGATTCTAGTGCTAGTCTGATAAATTATGCTCTCTATCACAAATGCGCCATACTGGAAAATAAATGCAATAGAATGACAATGGTTTGTGAAACCTATGTACAATAAAACTTGCAAGAAATTATTTAAAATAAGGCAGGGCCCCACGGTGAGTGTCAAAAATGTGATGCTTTAAATGTGAAATATGATAGAAACTATTAAATAGCCACAAATCTATTCTAGAATGCTATCTAATCTAAAACACACTAAAATGGAACAAAGAAGAACTGTTAAACACAAATTTTATACCTGCATATAACAACTACTCCCATGAAGTTCCATTTTGCTCTATCTTGTGTGATCTTATTGTTGTTGCTCTAAAAATATTGCACATATGGTTTAAAGATGACTACACAAAAATGAACTATGTGAAATATGAAATGCAAAAGTGGATTCTAATCCTATGATTGCAATGATAATGGATACTAAAATGGATATCCAATTATAACAAGAATGCTTGATTGCTTAGATGTTTAGAAGCTTGATTGCTTGATTGCTTAAAAATGCCTGATAGAAACTAGCCTTAAATGCTTGCTTAATACTTCCTTTTATAGATTTTTCATTCTAAAATTCAAGGTGGCAAAGATCAATGGTTGAGAGTGGATCTTGAGACAATGAACGATTGAAAGGAATTGGTTGAGATGTGAGAGATAAAGGGGTAATATGTTCCTCCTATGATGACAACATAGAGGAAAATATGGAAAGAGAAGACACATGGCAACATACTCACCTTGATCAAGGATGAGGGATCCAAAGATATAGGATGGTTAGAGAGAATATAGGCTTCTTAAGACATGAAGGAGTCAACAATCTAGGGAGGTTCCAGAGAAGATTTAGGCTTCCTAAGACAAGTGGACAATGAGTCACTTTGACCAGGTTGATGTGGACAAAACCACCCTCTAAGATGTAGGGATGTGAGAGGGAATATAGGGATAGGAGGACACATAAGTCTCCTCCTCCTATTGACTAGGGATGATGTTTAAGATAATTGAGGAATTAAACATTAAAAATATTTAATTTGTTTAGCCACATGGTGATGAGGTGGCATGGTGATGTGGGAGATGAGATGTAAAGATTATATAGAATTTAGAATTGAAGACTTAGGTTAGATGAATAATTAAATAATTTAGGATAATTTAATTAAGATAGACTTTAGAAGAATTATGATGAATTTGAATTATTTAATTAATCAATGAATTTTTAATCAAAATTTTATTTTAGAAGAATAAGATGAGTGAATTGAATAAATAAATTATTCAATTTATTTATTAATAGAAGAATAAAGTCATTAAATAATTAATTAATATATATTTAATTATCTCTAGCCAGTTTTAGGTGTATACACAAGCTAATACAAGCATTTAGGTATAATTAAACAGAGATGATCTGAGAATCATTTGCAAGTATCAACATACAAGGATTATCTTCGATCGTATATAGACCCATAATGTCCTTGATGATCTTTTTCTAATCATGTCCTTAGACAAGTTTATACATTACTAAAGGATAGTCCACAAACAACAAACAAAGAAAATAATCATGCTCCATCATAGCTCCTCTAGTCTCATAAATCCTTAAGTAGCATAGAAAAATGATAACAAAAAGCAAGACATAGTCATTGAACCTTCTTGTCATAACAGATGTGATCATTCTAATAATTAATTTTATGTAAATAACTAGGTTTGGTCAATCATGTATAAGTCAATGCGTGATGTCAAGATTTTGTTTGAAGCTCGTTATTATGTTGTTTGTTGTCTGGAGATCTGTATCAAAATCTGGATTATTATCCTTTGAAATGTGACATCAAGGATCCAATTCTATAAACAGATCGAGGATTTACCCCCTCAAGGAAAGGACCTACTTATTATGAAAGGATAGAGAAATTTATTATGGAATAGGTGAATAGAAAATTTTATTATGAAATGGATAGGATAGGTGGGTAAAGCACTGGTACTCAAGCCATGATGAGATTTAATTTAGTGGGATATGGATACGAAAAGGGTTTTATTATGGATATTTGTAGAGGGTTTTATTATGGACATGCACAATGGACATGTAGGTGGATACGAACCTAGAATCCAAACAAATGGAAGAACTATTTTATCACAAGTAGCACCTATTTCCAAGTTTTCTTTGCTTTCTTTTATTGCACTTTTATTGTTATTTGACTCTTTTTTTTGGTATTTTTATCCCTTGCATTAGAGGTTTCTAAAAAGCTAAGTATAAAACTTGTGAAGATGCATATTGTTGATGGGATCATCTAACAGTTCACCTTCTGGTGTGGACAATTGATAAGCCCCTGATCCATAAGAAGCCACAATGACATAGGGAACAAGCCAACTTCATTCAAATTTCCCTTTCCTTTGTCATGTTGATTCCTTGGATTCTCCCTAAGCACTAGATCACTAACTTGAAAAACATGGGGCTTCACTCTTTGATTGTAACTCCTAGACTTGCGTTGTTGGTAAAATTTGAGATGATTGAAGGCCTTTTAGTGTTTCTCACCCAACAACTCAAGTTCTTTTAGTGTAGACACATGGTATTCTTCATCTATAATTAAGCCTTTTAGTGATACTTGAAGAGAGGGTAAGTTAGCCTCTATGGGTAAGATACCTTTTAAACCAAAGACAAGGGCATAATGTGTGGCACCTATGGGTCTACGGATACTCATGTGATAAGTCCATAAGGTAGGATTCAATTGTACATGTCAATCACAACCAGCATCATTGATTGTTTTCTTTAATATTTTCAAGATTGTTTTGTTTGAAGCCTCAACTTGAGTCATTTCCTTGAGGGTAGTAGGGTGCAGAAAACTGATGTTGTATATGGAACCTATCACAAAGCTCTTTGACATCCTGGTTCTTAAAAGGCCTTCCATTATCAGTGATAATGGAGAGAGGGATTTCATAATGATAAATGATATAATTGAGGATAAATGAGGTAATATGTTTACCAGTGATAGTCATGAGTCAGACAGCTTCAATCCACTTTGTAAAATACTCAGTGGTGGTTATGATGAGTTTGTGGAAATTACAAGGTGGATGGATCTTTCCCACAAGGTCGAGTCCCCATTGAAAAAAAGGCCAAGGAGATGCTAAAGGTTGTAATTCTTGAGTTAGTGAATGTATATGATTCCCATGTATCTAACATTTCTTACACTCCCTGACAAAATGATATGCATCTGTCTCCATACTTGGCCAATAGTACCCCATATGTATGAGTTTATTTTCCAAGGTAGGACCACCAGAGTACATTCCATAGATACCATCATGAACTTCCCTTAAGGTGATTTGATATTCATCACGCTTGAGACACCTAAGGAGAGTACCATCAAGACCTTGTCGATAAAAGGTATCGACAATTATAGTGTAACAGTCAGCTTGATGGATAAAGGTTATTTTTTGTTCAATGGATAGGTCAAGCGATAGGGTATTCTCTATCAAGTATGTATAAACATTTCCATATAAAGGGGAATTGGGTCCAACTAAATGACATATAATACAAGACTCAGGATCCTCATATGAAAGAGTAGAGAATTGCTCCACTCAAAATTCATAACATACTTGTTTTTCTAGTATATCAAGGAGTGAGGTAATTATTGTCATGGCATCTATAGCTTTGTTGTCTAATCTTCATATTTTCTCAAAATAATGTGTTGGCCATTTGGTAGAATTGATTATGTGTTGAATTGATGTTTTTTCATTGATGTCAACACATGTTGTTTGGATGCTTTACCGGCACCCTTTTGGTCCCGGTAGGATGAGTGGTTTCTGGTTAACTTGGATCCGGCATGATCTAGTAGGCTCCGATATAGTCTAGTGATGGAAATGGCTTGTTCATAATATTTATACTCATATTTGGTCAATTGGTTTTGGTCTAGTGATTGGATGCTATCCAGCTTTCTTAGAAGATTGGTTTTTGGTTCTAGCAAGGGTTTCATCGACAAAGTTTTTGGTGGAGATCTTTGATGAATTGCATAAGTGGTGTTGGTGCAGCTTCTGATGGAGTTTCAGGATGTCATTGGTGATCATGTTCGAGACTTGGCGGTTGGAGACCATTGCTGAAGCATGTGGACCTATACTTGGTCCCAGTTGATCTAGGTCATGGACCGATATTAATGCAACATGTGGATAGGACCTATTGTTGTATTTTTGAGATGTCTTATGTGTTGTTGATTACTTGTTTGGTCTAAGGCCGACATGGCTAGTAATTATGTAATTGGTTTATTGTCTGGTGGTCGACCTGATTGTTTATGGTTGAGGGTTTGTATAAATAAGATGTAAGATCTCATTGTAGATCATCATGGTTAATGTAAGAGGTCATGGTCAAGGAATTTAATGTGTGAATAATGTAATATCATTCAGGAAAAGGAGTTGGTCGATCATTGGAGATTGAATTAGGTTTGTGTAAGAGGATTTAGTCCTCTGGTATTGAGCTTAACCAGAACTATACTCAGGCATAGGAGATGTTATCTTTTGCAGTTCAACACTTCTCCAGATTGTAGTCTAGATTTATATGTATTCAATGAGGATCCTTTTGTGATGAGCAGTGTTATCTAGGTTGTTGGCCTTCCTGCAAGTGCAGGCCCCTTCATTGTAATTCACATACTTACTGCAAAAGTATTATCTGACTATGGGTAGGCTTCACACCGTGGTTTTTCCCTTTACCGATTTTTCCACGTACAAATATTGGTGTTGTGTGGATGGATTTTATTATGTGATTATTGTTTATGCTTAATTGGATTAACTGATATTCTGGTATTATTTTTTTGGATTTTGGTATTAAAGTTTTCATTGTTGAATGTTCTTGTAATCTGTGACAACTGATTCACCCCCCCCCCTCTCAGTTGTCTTCTGGTTATCTGAACTGTCTAACAATTGGTATCAGAGTTTTGGTCCTCTCTGTAGAAAGCTTAACCGCTTGAGGAAGATCCTATGGTGACTAACAATTCAAGTTCATCTAGTTATTCTAGAGCTATCTTTCAAAGGGACACACTGAGGCTTGAAGGAATAAACTATATAGTATGGAAGATTCAGATGGAGACTCATCTGAGATGTCTTGGCAAGGAGATTTGGGAGATCACACAAAATGGTGTCACACCCTATAATCTGGGATTTGGCAATCCTCCTCTGACAAACCTGGACAAGGAGCTTGAGAATGATTGTAGAGTAAGAGAAGCCCTCTTGTGTGCACTTTTTGACCAGCAAATAATGGGATTAACAAACAAATCATCTAGAAAGGCTATATGGGATAATTTGGAGACTCTAAATGAAGGTGACACTACAGTGAAGATTTCTAAACTTGATGGTTACTGGGTGAGATATGAAAACCTAAAGATGGAAGAAGATGAAAGGATTACTACATTCATGGAAAGGGTAAATAATATTGTTATGGGAATTCAATATTGTGGTGGAACTCTGAGCGAAGATGAAATTGTTTCTAAAGTCCTGAGATCCCTACCACCGACTTAAAAAATGAAGGCTACTACTATTAATGAATTGAGAACAATGGCTAATACATCTATCAATAGAGATGCTTTGGTTGGGAAACTATCTTCTTTTGAGCTTGAGGAATTTGGACCTTCTGGAGCTATGAAGACTGAACCTGCTTTTCATGCATCTACATCTAAAATCGGTAAGCAAGACTAGAAAGCTTTATATGCAAAGGAGTTAGAAGATATGAAGAGAGAAGATTTTGATTTTGATCAACTTGAAGCACTATTTGTTAGAAGAGTACTGAAAGGACCGGTAGGAAGTAAGTATGAAGGGAAAACACCTTTTAAATGTTTTGCATGTAATAAGATTGGTCATTTTGCATCTAGATGTCCTGGAAGGAATTCAAGATTTGAACAAAGAGTTAAAAGATCATTTAAGCCTAACCCTGAATATCAGAATAAGTATAGATTCAAGAAAAATAGAGACAAATCATGCTACATAGCAGATGAGGAAGGCATTACTGATTCAGATGATGAATCAGTAAAAGACTCTACTAGTGGATCTAGCAATGAGAAGGAATGGGTATTCTTGACTATCAAGGAAGATGATCTGGCACTGGAAGAGAATGTACCTGAGGAGAAGGCACTTGCTACTAGAATTGATGACAAGGATGAATGGGTAATTAATAGTGGTTGTTCACATGATATGACTAGAGATAAAGGGAAGTTTCTGTATTTGCAAGAATTTGATGGTGGACTAGTTGGATTTGGAGATGACAAGGCATGTATGGTCAAAGGAAAAGGAACTATATCATTGGATGGTAAGAACAATACTGACAATGTTTATGATGTTGAAGTTTTGAAGTATAATCTTTTGAGTGTAGGACAATTGGTAGATAAGGGATTTCAATTACAGTTCAAGGATGAAAAATACAAAATCATTAACATATCTAGCTTGGAGATTGCAACCGGTACACAAACAAAAGGTAACATATTTCATTTGAACTCCGGTGAGAAGACATTTTTTATTACACAGATTGACGAGAGTTGGCTATGGCATAAAAGGCTATGTCATGTGAATTTTGATTGCATTGTGAAGATCAGTTCAACTAAGGTTGTTAGAGATATACCTAAGATTATGACGCCCTATAATCTGATATGTAAAGAATGTCAAATGGGTAAACAGGTCAGAACCTCTTTTAGGAGTATACAAGATAAATCAAATGATGTTCTTGATCTTATTCATACTAATTTATGTGGCCCTGCTAGAGTTAAAAATATTCATGGTGATAGATATTTCATGCTAATCATTGATGATTATTCTAGAATTATGTGGGTTACTTTTTTGAGAGAAAAATATGAAGCATTTGAAAAGTTTAAAATCTTTAAGGCTAAAGTGGAAAATGAGACAAGATTGAAGACTAAATGTTTGAGATCAGATCATGGTGGAGAATTCACATACGGTGAGTTTACTAACTTTTGTCACAAGCATGGTATAAGAAGACAATTTTCTGCTCCCCGGACACCTCAGCAAAATGGAGTTGTGGAAAGGAAGAACATAACTATCTTGGATGTTGCTAGAATAATGATGATGGAAGCGAGTCTACCTCATATCTACTAGAGAGAAGCAGTGAGTACAATGGTTTATACATTCAACAAAGTACATATCAAAGGAGAAACCGGTAATACGTCTTATAAATTATGGTTTGGTAATACACCTACAATTAAGTATTTCAGAACTTTTGGTAGTAAATGCTATATCAGGAGAGATGATACCATTGGGAAATTTGATTTTAGAAGTGATGAAAGAATATTTCTTGGTTACTCTAATAAAAGTAAAGCATATAGATGTTATAACAAGAGATTGCAAAGAATTGTGGAGAGTGCTAATGTCAAAGTAGATGAACTGCAAAATTCAAATAAGAGTTTATGAGAAGGAACAGGTAGTGGAAATGATTATATCTGAACTAGTAGCACCTTTACCAAAACAGAGAGTTGAACCAGTTACTCCGACAACATCAGATAATTCTGCAGTAACTGAAGAATAGGGAAGAGGAACAGAGAGTCAGAAGACTCCTAGGTATGTAAGATTGAATCATTCTAAAGATCAAATCATTAGGGATAAGAGCAATGGAGTGATGACAAGAAGAAGACTGGCAACTAATGAGGTATGTTTAATTTTACAAGTTGAACCGGTATCAGTAATTGAGGCATGTAAAGATGAATCTTGAATAAAAAGATATGGAAGAAAAATTAGATCAGATTGAGAAAAATAACACATGGACTTTGGTTCCCCGGCCTAAACATAAAAATGTTATTGGAACTAAATGGGTTCTTAGAAATAAATTGAATGAGGATGGTCAAGTTATAAGGAATAAGGCTATATTGGTTTGTAAAGGATATTCTCAAAAGGAAGGAATAGATTATGGAGAGACTTTTGCATCGGTAGCTAGGATTGAAGTTGTAAGATTATTTCTTGCCTATGTTGCTTATAAAAACTACAAGGTTTATCAGATGGATGTTAAATGTGCATTTTTGAATGGGTATCTTAATGAGGAAGTTTATATTGAGCAACCTGATGGTTTTTTACTATCAGATGATATAGATATGGTTTGCAGGTTAAGGAAAGCTTTATATGGATTAAAACAAGCACCTAGAGCTTGGTATGCAAGGTTGGATAAATATCTTTTGAAGCTTGGTTTTACTAAGGGCAGTGCTGACAGTAATTTATATATAAAATCATTGATGTTGATATACTGATTGTTGAAGTATTTGTTGATGACATTATTTTTGGAGGTGAAGATAAATTGTGCATAGAATTTTCTAAGAATATGGAGAAAGAATTTGAGATGTCTATGATTGGTAAGATGAAATTTTTCTTAGGTTTGCAGATTACTCAAACTGACAAAGGTATTTTTATCTATCAAAATAAATATGCTAAGGAATTGTTGAAGAAATTTGGTATGGGAGATTCTAAACCAGTAAGTACACCTATGGTTACAAGTGAGAGATTGACAAGAAAAGATGTTTCTGGACCATTAAATCCTACAAGATACAAGTCTATGATTGGAGGTCTACTTTATTTGACTTAGACTAGGCTTGACATTATGAATGAGTTTGTATTATTTCAAGATTTCAGAGTGATCCTAGAGAAAATCATGAGATTGCAGTGAAAAGGATTTTTAGATACTTACAAGGTACATAAGAATATGGCTTGTGGTACCCTAAGGATGATAACTTTACTTTATGTGCATATACAGATGTTGATTGGGCTGGAGATGTTGATGACTGGAAAAGTACTTCCAGTGGAGCTTTCTTTCTTGGAAAGAAGTTGGTTTCATGGATCAGCAAGAAACAGTCATGTACTTCTCTATCTATTGTTGAAGCTGAGTATGCTGTTGTTGCTACTAACTGTACACAAGTTTTATGGATGAAGCAAATGTTGAAGGATATAAAGGTGGATTCTAATGCACTGGTAGTTATTCACTATGATAACTCTGCTGATATTGATATATCAAAGAATCTGGTATTTAATTCTAAGACAAAGCACATATCTACCAAGTATAACTTTATGAAGGAGAAGGTAGAAGCAAATGAAGTTAGACTGGTTTATGTGAACACTAAAGAACAGATTGCAGGTATTTTCACTAAACCTTTTTCCAAGGAATTATTTGAGTACCTGAGAGATAGATTGGGGGTTTCTACCCCTCTGATAGAGACTTGATTGATGTGGTTTGGCATCAGTCTGACATGCATTATCATAGATACTATTCATTTTGGCACTGATGTGGGATGCTACTGCTCAGGGGGAGTAGTCGGCTTTGAGATTCAGAGGCTTATGTTTTTGCTTTGATATTTCTGTCATATTTTTGGCATTGATGTCAAAGGGGGAGAGATAGTGATGTGAAAAAGTAAATATCAAAGGGGGAGAAATATTATTCACAGGGGGAGAGATATTGATATTCAGAGGTATATGCAAGCTATTCTTGGTTGTCTTGCACATGGGGAGACTTGTTTGGCATTTCTTGGTACTTAGATGTTTTCACATCTAGTGTTGCCATCAATTCCAAAGGGGGAGATTGTTGGCCATTTGGTGGAATTGATTATGTGTTGCATTGATGTTTTATCATTGATGTCAACACTAGTTGTTTGGATTCTTTATCGGTACCCTTATGGTCCCAATAGGATGAGTGGTTTTTGGTTAACTTGGATCCGACATGATTCGGTAGGCTCCAGTATAGTCTGGTGATGGAATTAGCTTGTTCATAATACTTATACTCATATTTGTTTAGTTGGTTTTGGTTTGGTGATTGGATGTTATCCTACTTGCTTAGAAGATTGGTTTCTGGTTTCGGCGAGGGTTTCATCGATAGAGATTTTGGTGGAGATCTTTGATGAATTGCATAAGTGGTGTTGGTGCAGCTTTTGATGGAGTTTTTAGATGTTGTTGGTGACCATGTTTGAGACTTGGCAGTTGGAGATCATTGTTGAAGCATGTGGACCTATACTTGGTCTCGGTTGATCTAGGTCATGGACTGGCATTAATGTAACGTGTGGATAGGATCTATTGTTGTATTTTCGGGATGTCTTATGTGTTGTTAATTACTTATTTGGTCTAAGGATGACATGGCTTGTAAATGTGTAATTAGTTTATTATCTGGTGGTCGACCTAATTGTTTATGGTTGAGGGTTTGTATATATAAGATGTAAGATCTCATTGTAGATCATCATGGTTAATGTAAGAGGTCATGGTCAAGGAATGTAATGTGTGAATAATGTAATATCATTCAGGTAGAGAATTTGGTCGATCATTGGAGATAAAATTGGGTTTGTGTAAGAGGATTTAGTCCTTCAGTATTGATCTTAGCCGAAACTGTACTTAGGCATAGGAGATGCTATCTTTTGCAGTTCAATACTTCTCCAGATTGTAGTCTATATTTATATGTAGTCAGTGAGTCTCCTTTTATGATGAGCAGTGTGCTCTAGGTTGTTGGCCTTTCTGCAAGTGCAGGCCCCTTCATTGTAGTTCACATACTTACTGCAAAAGTATTATCTGATTGTGGGTAGGCTTCCCACCATGGTTTTTCCCTTTACTGGGTTTTCCACATACAAATCTTGGTCTTGTGTGGATGACTTTTATTATGTGATTATCGTTTATGCTTAATTGGATTAACTGCTATTCCGGTATTATTGTTTTGGGTTTCGGTATTAAAGTTTTAATTGTTGAATGTTCTTGTAATCTGTGATAACTGAATCACCCCCCCTTTAAGTTGTCTTTCGATTATCTAAACTATCTAACAGAATGATGACAAAATACATCTTAAAGTCATCTACCATACACTTGTATGGCATCAACTTCTCATCCTTTATCTGGTACTCATCATTCACTTGATTAATCACTAATTGAGACCCTCCATAGATATTAAACTCTATTATCTTCCATTCTACCACCATATTGATTCCAGTGACAAGTGCTTCATACTCAACCATATTTTTTCTACAAGGAAATAATAATCTGTAAAATTTGGGTATAGTATCTCCTTGTGGAGTAACAAATAGAATGTCAGGTCCTGATCCATGTTGTCTATAAGATCCATCAAAATAGAGCTTCCATGGTTGATTAATGACAGTAAGAATAACTTCATCTAGAAATTTATAATGTAATGGATTATCATCAATTATTGGTGCCTCTACCAATTTATTAGAAATCTTGTGTCCCTTGATATCCTTTTTGTCCACATACTCTATGTCAAACTCGCTTAGGATCATAACCCACTTTTCTAGTCTTCCTATTAAAGTCATTTTACTGAGGAAATATTTCAATGGATCTATCTTGGCTACAAGTTTGATGGGATGAGTTAATATGTAATGGCACAATTTTTTTGATGCAAACACTACAGCCAAACATGCTCACTCAATTGGTGTATAATTTAATTCATAGCCAACTAGAGTCTGACAAATGTAATAGATTTCTTGTTCCTTTCCATCAAAATCTTATTGGGCTAATAGAGCTCCTAGAGATACTTTAGTAGTTGAGATATATAACAAGAGTGGTTTTCCTTCTATTGGTGATATTAGGATTAGTAGATTCATTAGATATTCTTTCAATAACTTAAAGGATTCTTCACACTTCTCATCTCATTTGAAAGGTACATTATTTTGTAATAGATGAGCAAAGTGATGACATTTATCTGCTAGCTATGAGATGAACCTATGGATTGACTGCAACTTGCCTTGGAGTGATCTCAACTGACTAAAGTTATTAGGTGGTGGCATTTACATGATAGGTTTGACCTTTACATGGTCCACCTCAATTCCATTTGTTGAGACTATATATCCTAAATTTTTTCTAGATGTGACTATGAGCACACACTTTTTTGGATTTAGACAGACATTAAACTTTTCCAACCTTTGAAAGATCTTATCAATTATGCTCAAATGTTCTTCTCGTGTAAATGACTTGCCCAAAATATCAGCTACATAATCTTCCATAAAGGTATGCATCCTATCATAGAAGATGGTAGTCATTTCTCTTTGATAAGTTGCTCCTGCATTCTTTAGACCAAACAACATAATATTCCAGCAATATATAACCCACGGACAGGTGAAAGTTATTTTATCTTGGTCCTCAGGTGCTATCTTAATTTGATTGTAACCAAAAAATCCATCCATTAAAGATAGCATAGCATGTCCCATTGTCAAATCCATAATGATATCTATGTTGGGTAAATGAAAATCATCCTTTGGCAATGCTTTATTCAAATCTTAGAAATCTTCACACACTCTAATGCTCTTGGAAAGTTTATAAATAGGGACAATGTTGGATATCTATTCAACATAATCAATTGATCTAATAAATCCTACATCCAACAACTTCTTCAATTCTGCTTTTACCAAAAGGGCTATATGCGGATGCATCTTCCTCAATTTTTTCTTTACTAGTTTAGCTCCTAGATCTATTGATAAATGATGCATAATAAGATCTAGATCCAAGATTGGCATATCCACATAGGACCAAGAAAAATTGATTTGTCTATTCTTAAAGAATTTGACAGTTTTTTTATTTTCTTGCTTTGACAAAGATGTCAGATGAATGATCTTAGGATTATCTTCTATTCCAATATTCACAGGTTCTACCAGTTCAATGACTAATGAAAACCTTTCCTGATATAATAGTTGGGGAATAATGTCAAGCCTTCCATCCTTTGGTACCTAAGAGAGGTTTTCATCATTGGACGTGTCCTTTAATTTATCTTTTTTATGATCTAATACTACCAATTTGTGGTTTTCACCATTAGATCTATCTTTAATTATCATATTTTTGTGACCAAAAGGCTTCACATTTTCTCCAAAAGAAGCCACATTATTGAGTTCATAAGTAAAGCTTGTCTCATAATCTCTTGCAAAAAAATAATCTTTACGGCTCAAATAATCAATAATAGCATTGTCATTGTAAAAGGTATCAAGTTCAAGTATGGTTTGTTGCTCCCAATCTATGAGTTTAGGATGTACGAGTGGAAAGAGGGCATCCAGCTTATCAAGATCAAGGGATATAATGGTTAAAATGTAGAATTTTTCAAGGTTTATGATAATATCTTCAAGGTCAAAATCGATACTCACCTCAAGATTATCCATCACATCATATATCTGACCTTCCTCATAGGAGTCACTCTTGATATTTTGTGAATCTATCTCTAGTGATCTAGACCCTAAACTTTATCCCTCATGGCATATTTTGGTAGAATGGTAAGACTGAATCACATCCACATACTTATCTTCAAAACAAACCTCAGAAAGTCCCTCCCATTTGTGAGAATTTGTCTCGCAGTCTTCTTACAATTTATGAATTTTCTCAATTAAATCGGCAGTAGCTTTTTCTATGATATTTCTTTTGTAACCTAATCCTTTTGTGTCTCTTGTAGATGAAGTTGTATTGGTTAAATGAGACCTTCCTTTCTTAATCCTATGGGACTATGGTCATTATATCCCATTCTTTGCATTATAGTAAAACCCTTGCCATATTGTTGAATTTGTAATTTTATTTCTACTTTTGGGTTTTCAAATCCCTTTCTTCATCTTTTTATAGCCATGCTTTGATGTCTTTCTCTTCACTTTCATTTAACAAATTTTCTCATTTGATAAAAGGACCTTCAAGTTTCTTCATAGGAATCGAGGGTTGTTCTTTTCCCATAGATGGTTTGCCATAAGACTTAGGTGAAGGACGTAACTGGGAAATGCAAAAAGGTTTGTTCAATAGAGTATTAATTCATACCCTTCTCTTTAAGCTTAAGCTTTGGTTTTGTGAATTTGGATGTTGAAGGTAATGAAGTTGTGTCAATATGAGAAGTGGAGGATGAGGCTTCACAGTTACTAAGTACAATGACTTTAGGTTTAGACCTAATGGTATTGTAATACTAAAAGGGATTGGGATCTCCTTGGATGGTTATTTCTTGACCATTATGGGGAAATTTTAAATATTGATGATATGTAGATGGCACAAGTTACATTGCATGAATCAAAGGACGTCCAAGGAGTATATTGTATGTGAAGTCAAGATCAAGAATTTGGAAAACCACATCTTTTTCCACTAATCCAACTCTTATGGGTAAAATAACAGATCCTTTAGAAGCTCTTTCTTCTTCATCATAAGCCTGTATATTGATTTTCTTCTTTGGATCTACGTCAATTTTAGAAAACTCGAGGACTAATTTGAAAATGTAGATATTTAAATCAACTCCTCCATCTATAAGGACTCGTTTGATTCTATGTTTATGGATAAGTACTTCAATATGGAGGGGTGCATTGTGAGGTTGATTAATGGTTGTGCCATCATTTTTAGTAAAAGATAGAAAATGTGTTGTGGTGAGATGTCCCACCATGGCTTGAAACTATGCTTTGTCAAGATCTAGGGGTACGGTAGTTTCATGTAGAGACTTTTCTAAGATAGCTTTGTGAGATGGTGAAAGACGTAAAAGATCTAAAGTAGATATATGGGTTGGTGTATTTTTTAGTTGATATAGGACATTATATTGATTGGATATAGAAGATGGTTTGGGAGGGATCCTTAAAGATTAACCTTTCCTTGATGGGTGGTAACATTACATTCAATTTTATTCTTAATTGTAATCACATTTGCATATGAGTCACATTCAGATATGTGATTAATGATGTAATCATATGATTCATTTGTGTAATAGACTTTATTTTTGCTTGACTTTGAGGGGCTTTCGTTTTCATAGTTTAGAAGTGGATCCTTGAATTTCACATGTTCTTCGTTAGATTTGTATCCATCAATTGATATATCTCCACTACCTATCAAGTCTTGAATAGTGTGTTTCAATCTCTAACAATCATTTATTTTATGTTGTTTGCTCCTATGGAAGTCACAAAAATTAGAATCATTCCACCATAATGGTTTAACGGTGGGTTCATAATCTCTTTCTTTGAGAAGTGTTATAAGATTGTTCGAAAGAAGCTTCTTCAAGGCAGATTCAAGTGGTTCTCCCAGTGGTATGAATTTTCTACAAGGAGGAGCTTTTGTTTTAGATATATTATTGTTTTGATTATTTGTATTGCCTTGTGGAATTGATAGATTGAGGTTGGGTTATTTTGGTTTAACATGTTGAGCATCTACAACACCATCATTCACAATGTTCTTATTTTTAGTCTAAAATCTTGATTTGTCATCGTCGTTGTTATTTTTTTAACTAGTGGCTTCCTTGTAAATTTTCATTTGTCCTTTAGCTTTCAATGATTTTTCTATAAGTCCCTTCTTAATAACCCTGCTAAAAGAATGGAGACATTGAATTTGTAGTTGATAACTTAATTTGGTGTTTAAGTTGTGGACAAACATTTCTATATCTTGTTGTTTAGGTATGTCATAAGGACACTTACTTGCAAGTTGTCTCCATCTTTGCAATAAGCTAGTAAAAGATTCTACATTATTTTGTTTATTATTGCAAAGATCTAACATTGAGACCTCATGTTCGATGTTGTAGGAGAAATGAGTTATAAACTTGTCCACTAGTTCATTAAATGTTCTAATTCCAAATGAGTTATAAACTTGCCCACTAGTTCATTGAATGTTCCAATTCCAGGTGGTAAATGGTAAAACCATTCTATAGATTGGCCTCTCAATCTCTTTGAAAAAACTCACATTTGATACGTCTCATTATGAGCAACTTCCAAGCAAGCAGCATAAAATTCTCTAATGTGGTCACGTGGATCGCCTTTCCCCTTATACTTGTCAAATTTTGGAATTTCAAAATTGGGGGGGAAAGGCAACATAACCAAACTTCTATCAAACCAATATGGAGATATATCATCTAATGAATATTGCTTTGGTGGTTATCCAATTTGTATCTCTGTAAGTTGTTGTAAATCTTGGATTTTTTGCATGAGTGTACCTAGAGGATTAACTAGAGAATTTTTCTCTTTGTTACTCTTCTTCTTTGTATTTGTCTCATTTTGTAATGCCCGCCATGAAACCCTGGAGAAACTAACACATAACTAGAAAATTAGAGATTTTTTTTTTAAAAGATGATAATAATACATTACACTACACTAACTCCATAATTACATAATTAATTACATTCATAGATTGAACATATCAAATAAAGTGCGAAAACAGAAATAAGCATATGAACAGATAACATTTTTTACTTCACTACATTTTTCCAATCTTTCAATTTTCAATTTCCCTAGGGTAACATAACGTCATTACTGAATTACAAATAAGATAAAATACAACATCCATAAATGTTCAATGTCCATAAATAATGTATATCAATGTCTTCTTATCAACATTACATATGTCATTAAAAATAAAAAGATGGCGGAGCGGGAAGGAGAGCAGAGAGAGGGAATTTCAAATTTCAAATCTGGGAATGGCAGTCTTTCTATGGGTGAAACTGGCAATCAGGCTGGTTTCCAGGCATCCCAGGGTACTGAAGGGGACAAGGAGACAGTCAAATTGGTGGAAGAAAAAGATTCCAAAATCGAGGACCCAGATGATAGAGGTAAGGAAAAAAATGGTCTTCGCTTTTTGGAGTGAAACCGCTGGTAAAATCAGGGCTACCAGAAGTTAAAAATATTTTTGATCCCAAAACAGGGGTTGTCACTATTTCTGTTCTGGATAAGATGGTTGATCTTACTATCTCTAGATTAGCTACGACATTAGTGGGAAGGTTTGCTGGTTTTAGGCCTAACATTGATGTTGTTAGGAATTTTATAAGGAGGAATGGGTCCTTAACAGTCAAGTGGATGTGGCGGCTTTGCCTAGGGGTTTTTTTCCTTTGCTTTCAATTCTGAAGAAGATATGAATAAAGCTCTATGTGAAGGACCATGGATGTTTGGAAAATCAACTTTGGCTTTATAGAAATGGGCTCCAAACCTTTCTCTTGACAAATCCTTTTTTGTGTCGGCGCCTGTTTGGACGCGCCTCCCGGGTCTTCCGCTAGAGTTCTGGAACGAGGAAGTTTTCAAGGGGATAGCGAGTTCTTTTGGAGAACTTCTCTCAATCGATCCAATGACTGCAGCTAAATCGAGGTTGGTTTTTGCCCATATCTGTGTTAATGTTAATCAAATGATGGATATGCCCCAATCTATTGAGATTATATCTAAATTAGGAAAATAGACCCAAGTGATTGAATATGAATTGCTCCTGTTTGCTTGTTTTCATTGCAAAAAATCGGGTCATTGGGCAAAATCTTGTCCGCTTAAGAAGAGTAAGAATAGCAAGAGTGATAGCAACTTGAAGCAGAAATGGCAAACAAAAGATAAGAGAGAAGACCCATCAGTAGAGTGTGTTCTGGATAAGGAAGTGATTGAGCTGGAAAATGAGGCGAAGAAGGATGCGAATAGTAATAATGAAAAACCTATTTGTGCCTGTTCTAATAATCAAACAGAAAGTACTAATGACGAAGAGAAAAGGACAAAGGCAAATGCGCAAAAACATGATCCAGAGGACCAGAAGGGAGGGCCTGTCGGTCAGGATAAAGTAGAGGAGAGTTTTGATGATGATGCCTCTACTTCATCTTATACAAAAGCAAGCAGGGAAGACTTCAATGAAGCGCAAGATTACAACATTTCTGATTTTGAACCTCTTTTGCTATTAACCAATGGAAGCCCAAAGCCGCCTCAATGCAAAACCCCATCTAATAATATGGAAATGGCAGCCCTGGAGGGAAATCTTAGGATTCCCAATACTAAAGAGGGAAAATCAAATAAGGAAGGACCCAATGGAGGTATCTCAACTAGAAGCAAGAATAAGAAAAATGCAGATGTTGGAAGCCAAAACAAAAAGTATGGGAGACCTTCTCTAAAACATCAAAGGGAAGAGGAAAGTTGGAAGAATCATGTTGATGGGACATAGAGCCCCATCGAGTCAGCTCTATCCCCGGTTAAAGTATGAAGATAATTTCCTGGAATATAAGAGGGTTGAATACCCCTTATAAGCAGGATGTGTTACGTAATATTATAAGAGATCATAAACCGGATGTGGTCCTTGTTCAGGAAACTAAGATGTGTAAGGAAAAAGTGGAAAGGATTAGAATATTTAAAAATAATGGAGTTATAGGAACTAGTTCGGAGGGATCCTCTGGAGGAACAGTGATTTTTTGGAACCAAAATACCATTAAAGGTAAGGAAATCATTTCTGAAATCAATAGGAATTATGTGCTACTTGAGCATATCAAGGATAGCTTTGTTTGGGTTATCACTAATGTCTATGCGCCTGATACCAAAGCTGGTAGATTTAAATATTGGAGAAGCCTTGCAGAAGACAGACTAAATTTTGCTGATAAAAGCTGGATAATAATGGGAGATTTCAATACTCCGCTTAAAGAAGAAGAGAAGATGGGAGGCATCCCCTTGCAGCTTGATGGTAAACAAGATCTTATGGACTTCATCAATGATCAAGCTCTCATGGATGTGGATCTCCAAGGGATCAACTATACCTGGACTAATAGAAGAACTAGAGCTGATCTTATTCAAGTTAAGTTAGACAGAACCTTAATATCTCCTAAGTGGCTATCTAAGTATAGTTGTTCTTTGGTGTCTATTATTAAGATTTGTTCTGATCATTACCCTATTTCTTTTACTACCAATTCTTTTTTTGCTAAGAGAAATTTCCCTTTTAGATTTGAAAAAGCGTGGTTATCCCATCCATCTTTGGAAGTTTGTGTGGCTGATTGGTGGAGTTCTGAGGTTGAGGGAATGACTCTTTTTAGAATAGCCAAAAAGCTCAATATTATAAAGGCTAAAATCAAAATTTGGAGCAAAGAGACTTTTGGGGATATCTTCAAAAGTAAAGCCCAAATTAAAACTGAAATAAAAGAAGTTCAAGATAAAATCCAAGAGGACGGGCTTTCAGAAGAATTGAGATCTGTGGAAAATGGCTTGTTGTCTAAATACCACACTATTATTTCTAATGAAGACACTTTCTGGAGACAAAGATCAAGAGCCTTGTATTTGAAGGAAGGTGATAAAAATACCTAGTTTTTTCACTTAACCACTCTAAAGCACAGGGCGGCAAATAGGATTTCTAGGATATCCTGTAATAGGGGGATTCTAACGGATGATAAGGAAATTAGAAAGGAAGTTCTGGATTATTTTAGCAACCTATTGGGAGAAGTGGATGACCTTGATGTCAGTAATCAAAACATCCTTTTGCAAGCTATTCCTTCTACCTTGACTGAGGAAGACAACAAATATCTCTCTCGAATACCTTCTAGGCAGGAAATCAAAAAGGCGGTGTTTTCTTTTCAAGGAGATAAGTCTCCTGGTCCGGATGGTTTTCCAATGCTCTTTTTCCAATCCTTTTGGAATATTGTAGAGACGGATATCTATAAAGGAGTTAAAGAATTCTTTGGTTCTAGAAGGCTTTTAAAAGAATTGAATGCGACCTTCATTGTTCTAATTTCGAAGATTTCTGGAGCTGACTCTCTCAATAAGTTTAGACCTATTAGTCTTTGTAATTTTGTCTACAAGATTTTGTCTAAGGTTGTCACCTCAAGATTGCTGGAAATTCTTCCAAGAATTATTTCTACTCAGCAAAATGGTTTTGTCCTTGGTAGACAGATTCTGGATTCCATTATTTCAGTTCATGAAAATATTCATTCTCTAATGGTTGCTAAAAACCAGGGTTTTTTTCTTAAGTTAGATATGTCTAAAGCCTATGATAGAGTGAATTAGCAGTTTCTTTTTAAGATAATGAAAGCCTTTGGATTTGGAGAAAAAGTTATTCAACTCTGCTCACAATTGATGGAAACTTCCTCATCTGCTGTAATTGTCAATGGATCTCCTTCCAGTTTCTTCAAAAGCACTAGAGGTCTAAGACAGGGGGATCCCATATCCCCTATCTTGTTTACTATTTTAGCTAAAAGTTTGGGTAGATTTATTTTTAAAAATTTGGAAGGTAATCTCAAAGGTCTAAAACCTTCTTCGTCTAATATTACTTGTCCTCATGAACAGTTTGTTGATAATTAGATCACCATGGGGGAAGCTACTATTAGGGAAGCAAAAAATATGAAGAAGGTTGTGGCTATTTATGAATCTGCTTCTGGCCAAAAAATTAATTGGGACAAGAGCTCGTTGTTTTTCATCAACACCCCTGTTCAAAGACAATTAAGGATTGAAAGAATTATTGGATGTAAAATTGCTGAATTTCCCTCTACTTACCTAGGGCTTCCCCTATGTATTAAGCCTGCAGATAACTTCTGGATTAAGTTGGTTAACAGATTCAACTCTAAACTGGTAGGTTGGAAAGGGGCTATCCTTAGTCAAGTAGGCAAGGTAACATTGCTTAAAGCTACTCTCCAAAACTTGCCTATGTATGCTCTTAGCCTGTTTAAAATCCCTAGAAAGTTTGTGAAGGCAATTGGAAGAATAAAAAAAAAGTTTCTTTGGTCGGGAGTGGAAGACAAGAATAGAATTCCCCTTATAGCTTGGAATAAAATCTACTCTCCCAAAGCCTCTAGGGGGTTGGGTTTAAGGAATATTAGCTCTATGAATAATGCCTTATAGCAAAACAAATCTGGAGAATAAAAGGGGAGGAAAGAGAGTGGAATTTAATCTGGAGAAAGAAATATCTTCATATGAAACCTTCTGAGGAAGAATTTCTAGATAAATCTTTTACAGTTGATGGCTCTGCAATTTGGAATGCAGATCAATCGGCTAAAAGTTGGGCTGCTACTGGCAGAATGTGGAAATTGGGGAATGGTAGAAGTATAAGATTTTGGGAAGACTATTGGCTTATGGAAAAACCTTTGGAGGAAATTCCAATCCTTTATGATTGGAAAGATTGGTTCAAAAATAGGCATGGGGGTTTGGTCAGTGACTACTGGAGAAATGGGAATTGGATTGAGTTTAGCCAGCATTGTCCGGGTTTAAAGTTTCGTGAGATCTGGCTTTCTTCTAAAATTTTGAGGGACAACAAAGTGGATAGTTTGATTTGGAGGGAAACCTCGGATGGGAACTATTTTGTGTCTTCGGCTGTGGCTATCCACAATAAAGTTATGGAAGATATTCCTATTTGGGCTAAAGTATGGAATAAGAAGTTAACTCCTAAAGTTAATATCTTTTTTTGGATCTTTATCCAAAATAAGGTGTTGACTTTGGATAACCTCCAAAAGCAAGGATTTGTTTTTCCTAACAAGTGTTCTCTTTGTTGCAGGGAAGAAGAGTCGGCTTGCCATATTCTCCACCAGTGTATTTTCAGCCAGGAAATTTGGAAAATTATTTTTAGTAGGTGGAAGCTGAGCTGGATTTTTCCAAACTCTCTAGGGGAGTTCTGGCCGTAATGGCATTGTCCTAACCCCAACCCTAAGATTGTGGAACTTTGGAAATTACTTTCCCTAATGTTATTTGGAACATCTGGAAGGAGTGCAATAATACGATTTTTAGGGATAAAATTGCTAAACCTGAAGTTGTGGTGGATAAAATATATAGAAGTATATTTGAATGTCTCAATGGGACTGATCATGGTCTAGCAGCTAAAGAAAACTTTAATGATAGGTGGAACCTCTCTTCAACCAAATCCAGTAAGGAGAAGGGCAGGGAAGGTCTGGTGTGGTGCTTTCCTCTTCAGGGATGGATAAAGGTCAACTTTGATGGGGCGTCGAAGGGGAATCTGGGTAAAGATGGTTATGGGGGCATAGTTAAGATTTGTGCTGGAAGTTGCCTAGTGGCGGTTGCTGGTCCTCTGGGTAGTCAAACTAGTCATTATGTTGAAGCTTCAGCTACTCTGAATACTCTTATTATTGCTAAGAACCTAAATCATGACAATTTATGGATGGAGGGAGACTCACTTAATATTATCAAGTGCTTGAAGGGGGAAACCGAGCCATCATGGTCTATTGAAAACATAATTTTGAAAGCAAGAGAAATTATTGCTAGTTTTAAAGTTATCATAATTGAACATGCCTTTAGGGAAAAAAAATTGGTTGCGGATGGCTTGGCGAACCTAGTCGTTAACTTTGAAGCTCAAACTATTTGGCATGGGGAAGATAATATTAATTTTAGTATTAAAGATCTCCTAAGAAAGGATAGATTCACGGGGAAAGAAGGACCGCATAATTATGATATTTGATATGAGTAATTTATGCATTAATAGAAAGGTGATTATTACTAGGCAAAGTGGCAGAATTGCAATCAAAGATATTAACACTCCGCACACTTTGTGGGTTACCATTTTCAAAATTCCAAGAGACAACGGGAAGAAAGCGTTGAGCTTGCAGAAGAACAGAGGTGACATTCTGAAACTGAATATGGGAGGGGATCTAAGGAGGAAGGAACCAGACAACATTTCCAGATGGAAGGAAATGCCAAAAGTTTGGACAAAGCTGGAAAAAAGGGTCCCTGACAAATTTTATGGAGAAGCTGGTTGATTACGATAAAGGTAGGGTTAATCTTGCAGTCTCTAAAATAACAGAAAATTAGAGTAATGGGTCTTTTAAAATCCATGGTGTGAGGTTCAAACTGGACGCGAGCCTCATAGCAACTATAACAGGTATGCCCCACTCAAGGTTCAATTTTTTCAGAGATCTTAAAGTTTCCAATAATGCGGTTAAATTTTTCCGCCGTAAGGAAAAGGATAGGGCTAAAATTGGGAAAGCCATAGGGGGTTATTATGATGCCTCCAACATCAAGAAAATTTGGGGTTGGGTGTTGAATATGATCAAGGAATACATAACTATTGAGGGTCATTTTACTAGGGCCCATACATATCACTTTGTGCTATTAAACCACTTCAGGCATGAAAAAAGGGTTTCCCTGCCCTACTATCTCTTTAGGTCTTTGTCGAGATCCCTCAACAAACACAACAAGAACCCCTCAAACCCGATGCTTCATTGTGGCCTCATTATGATCATTTATGAGCACTGCAAAATCCTTGCCACTCAGGAAAACAAGAGGTTATCGACTTCTCCAGGGAAAGGCAAGAGAAAGCTGGAGGAAGGCGGACCCAGCCAGAAAGAGTTGATTTAGAGCAAAAAAGCAAGAGCGCCACTGGGATGAAAACCCAAGATGACAAGAATGACACAGAGGAAATTGGAAAAGATAGCAATGAAATGGAAACGAACGAGTACGGAGATGAGGAAAGCTAGAAAGATGAGGATGTGGGTGCAAGGGAAGATGAAGCTGAGGACATGTCTGACCAAGATAGTCCAATTCACAGTGCTAGCTTAGGCATTGACAATAGACAACCTATGGTGGAGAAGGATGGCAAGGTTAATGAGGAAAAATAAATGGATTTAGAGAGGGAGAAGATTAAGGAACCTAAGAAGGAAATGGCTAAGGATAATCTGGGTAAGGATAAGGAGAGTGTTGGAGAAGGGTTATTCCTGGATAACCTCAAAAACCTTACCGAGGCTAGATTGGGGTTTGATAGATGGACTTATGAAGTTGTGAAGAAGTTGGAAAAAATGGGAAGCAGATGGATGAGAAAAGGAAGGAAGATGACAAGAAATAGAAGTAATGGAAGCAGGACATGGAGGAAAAAGCTAAAAAGATGGCAGCGCAGATTGAATATCTGGAAGAAGGTAAAGTGGCAATGAAAAACCTATTGGGAATGATCCCGAATATCTTGTCTGCTGTTACAAAGAACCTAGAGGATATTTCTAAGGTCCTTCAAAGCTCTAGCTCTCCCAAACTAGTGGTGGACCTCGACATTGATGATGATGCTTTTGAGACTAGGAGTGGGGAAGCTACGCCTGGTGGAGCAACAAAGAGAACTAGGGCGAGTGTGAAGAAAGCAGTTGTAGCATCTGCTAAGGAAATCCCTAATGTTAGGGATAATATCAAAGATCTGTATGGGATTAGCAGCAACTTGGCTAATGCCCTGAAAAACATAAATTAGTTCCTTATATGTGCTTTGTCTGGTCTGGTTGGTTTTTGCTTGTTTTATGGGGCTTTTTACTGGTTTTTTCTCGTTGTTATGTTGGTTTTTCCTATGTTTGTTCCTTTTGGTTTCTTAATGCTTTTATCTCATAAGGATCTATTGTAAAGGGTTTTGGGGCCCCTTCAAAACCTATTTTTACATTAATCAAAAATATTACATATGTCATTATTAAGTTACATATTACATCATGAATAGATGTCCTATCACAAATATACAGCATCTACTGCAAATAGGTAATCATAAAATACAACTACTCCATAGTGCAAGATCTAGAGAAATAGAAATATCCAACACGCTCATGAAGATCCAACGCTGAGTAAATATCTGAATGAAATAAAAGGCATCAACCACCCGACCATGTGGAGCCAAAAGGAACCACCACCACCCCCACCCCCCGTGCCTGAAGAATGATATAAGGCCCCACACACACTAAACTTAGACTGACACCTAACTCCCAAAGAACACAATAAAATATCATAACAAAGGTCTAACACACAAGACATAGGCTCAAATAAAACAAAGACAAATGCTAGAGACTTCCATGAAACATGACTAAGACCAAGAACACATACGCAAGGAAAAGTATCATCACGTACATTCAACTAGATCTCCAAGTATCCTTGCTAAGAACCTCTTGGTAGTCTAGGCCTCCAAGAATCCTTACGTGGAACCTCTTGGTAGGTAACACTCATGTGGAACCAACTCAACCTCTCATGAAGACAAGGGAGTACAGTCAAGCCATCGAGGCCTTCCCAATCTCATCGTGAGCCTGTACTAGCACTCTAGGCCATGAGTGGGGCACCAAAACATATTATTATCGTATTAATGTGAAAACTACCCAACCCCTAATTAATTTAGTTAAGGTTATCAATTATTTATAAATAACTTCCAAGATGTCTCCTGGCAGCCCTCCAAGCATCCTTTTTAGGGAACCTCTTAGCAGTGACCTCGACACTCAATGGAAGCCACTTCCCCTAGTATGTTCCTATGATCTAGAGATAAAACACTAATCAATAATCACCAATATAACATAAATATGCCATAATATGCATAATCAAATGTTCCAATAGCACAATCTAAAACTTTACAATAAATTTGATTCATAATCACAATTCCATCTGAGTATGACTTATGCAATATTAAGAAATGTCATACAAATCCATCAAAAATCCTAATGAACTAGTTCTAGAAAAATATCTCATTAATCTCAAGTCCACAAATAAGTCTTTGGTCTGACTCAGGCTAGCAAAAACAATTCACCAAATTAGTGCATATGATAAATCTTTTAGCACATTCACTTAATGAAACAATGCTTTCACAATTCCTTTCAACACTTATAAAACTCAATATAGCGCATACAAAATATGTTTTATCGCCCTTGAAACACAGATTAGTGCATGCAGTGCACAATATACGCATATAATAAATACAATAGCACATATTATAAATAGAATAGTGCATATTAAATATATAAAAGAGTGTTTACAAAATGGCAAAATACGACATGGAGTAGAAGTCAAGTCTCACAGTCGACCTCTAAGAATTACTTAAATCAAAATCTAACCTGGATAACATCAATTGAAAGAAATGTGACCTTCACAAGAGTGAAATAGACAATCACAAAGTAAACATACTTTTTACGAAAATAAATCCGATGACCACTAGTCAACAATAAATCCCAAAACGCCATACAAGAACACACACACATGGGAATTAATTTTCCAAACAATAACCCAACTCCAAAATACCCAAAACATAAAATACAAAATTCTTTTCCAACATGAGAAATCACACACAAGAGAGACAAATCATGGTAAGTATCCAATATACCCATATTTACATAGTAATTGGAATTCTGGTTTCAAAAATTATTAATATTAACACTATTAATTTCTCCCATTAAACCCATAAAACAAATTTCAGACACAGAGAAAACAATCTTTTCATTTTGAAATAGAAAATATAAACTAAATTACAAAGACAAGAAAACCTCTGACCTGAAATTTAGAAGAAAGGTCTAAATCTGAGAAAAGAATTGAAGACGTAACCAAAATCCAGAAATTGCCAATGCAAATCCACAACGAGCAAGGATATCTCCCAATACAAAATTCACAATGAAAGTTGGCACAAAAAATATCTTCGAAAATCAAAAGCAATTCTCCTCCCAAATTCACCAAAAAAATTCTTCAAAGCAGCAATAATGCAAAACCTCTTCCAAAATCTTTCACACACCTCCTCCAAAATTCAGCCCCTCCAAAAAAAATGCAAAAACTCTCTTAAAAATTCTCAAAAACCCCTAAATAAAACTTAAAGCAAAAATCCTAAAAATAATAGTTGTAATTCACAAAAATCTTACATCCATAAGAACTTAATTAGAAATTCAATGCAAAGCATAAGGTTCACTTCAATCCCACGTTCGAAAACAAAGAGAAAATAATTAAAAATAATAATTACTAAATAAAGGTTCCCAATTAATCAATAAAGCAAATTAAAATAAAATAAAAGAATAAATAATTAATTAGCAATTTTAAATATAAAATATCCAAATAAAATAATCAATTAAATAAATAGATAAGTAATCCAGTAAAATAAATTTCCAAAAAGACTCCAACAATAATTTCAATTAAAATGATTTATTTAATAAATATTAAACTCACAATGAATATTATTTATTAACGAAACATTAGAACTCATCACATTATTAATTAATTAATTATCATAATAAAATCAACCCGCATAATAATTAAATAAACATCACATGTCAATGTCTAGTACCTACAATCTTGCATAGCACCAAACATCTATGCACAACATGTGTGTGTGTGTGTGTTTGTGTGTGTGTGTGTGTGTGTGTGTGTGTGTGTGTATGTATATGTATATGTATATGTATATGTATATGTATATGTGTGTGTGTATATGTATGTATGTATGTATGTATGTATGTGTGTGTATGTATGTATGTATGTATGTACACACACACACACACACACACACACACACACATATATGCATACATACATATACATATATTTATACATACATAAACATATACATGTGTGTGTGTGTGTACAGACATACATGCATACATACATACATACATATATATATGTATATATATGTGTCTGTATATATACATGTATATACATATATGTATATGTGTGTGTGTGTATATATGTATGTATGTATGTATGTATGTATGTATATATGTATATATGTATATATGTATGTATGTATGTATGTATATATGTATATGTATGTGTATATGTATATATGTATATATGTATGTATGTATATATGTATATGTGTATATATATGTATATATGTATATATAAAATACAGTCACAAAATATACATATTGGTGGAAAGAGAATCGCAATGCCACACCCCACTTGCAATGAGTGGTATGATATCGTCCCTTCCACAAATACAGATACATGATCAATAACATCAAGATCATCATCATATTCATTATAACCATGAAGAAATGTTAGCTCATAACATGATAACATCATAAGTAAACATAAACCATTAAATACACATAAATATCCAAACATTAATCTCAACATCAACATCAATATAGTCCATAATGTATCATTGTCCATATAAAGCATAATTTATCATCTGTCAACGTGTAATAACTATCATCCACTAGAATCATCAAGCATAAAAAAAACCATAAAATATACCAAGAGTATCATAAATGTATCTCAACAAGTACATGAAAGTCTAGCAATGCATCAAAATAAAAGTGTATCAAGGAGGGATACTACATCCTCCCCCCCTAGGCCTAGTCTTACTCCTGGAAGCCTGAGAATAAATAGGGAAAGAGCTCTCTCATCTGCATTGCATCCTCCCATGTCGTCGAAGACTCATCATTCGGGTCCCACTGGACCCTTACCTGCTCTATGTCTCGACCCTTGAGGGTCCCCCGACATTGTAGAATGCACACAAGCTCCAAATAAAGTTGTCCATACTCTACCTACAAAGAATTCCAATTCAATACATGTGTCACATCTGGAAAATAAGGCCTCAAAACTGATACATGAAATACATCGTGGATGTGAGACAAGTTGGTCGGTAATACTAAACGGTAAGCTACAGGCCTAATCCTTTCCAAAACCTCAAACAGACCAACAAAATATAGAGCCAACTTAGAGCCTTTATCATAATGGATAGGACTCTTACGCAAGCGTACTCTCAAGAATACCTTATCTCCTACAAAAAATTATTGATCCACATGGTGACCATTTGCATACTACTACTTTTGTCTATCTTGTGCTGCCACTAAATGCTCCCAAATATGAGTCACCTATTGCTGCATCTCCTGTAATATCTCAGGTCCTAAGAGAATTCTAGCCTCCGGTCGATCCCATCTTAAAGGTGTATGACAAGGCCTATCATACAAAGCCTAAAAAGGGGACATACTAATAGAACTATGGTATCCATTATTATAAGCAAACTCCATGAAATATAGGTAATCCTCCCATCATGATTGTTGATCCATGGCATACATCTGAAGCATATCCTCAAGCACCTGATTAACTCTCTCCATTTGCCCATCTATCTTAGGATGATATGTTGACCTAAAGTTCAACTAAGTTCCTAAGGCACGCTGAAGAGAAGTCCACAATGATGAATTAAATACAAGATCTTGATCAAATATGATCCAATGAGGAATTTCGTGCAATCTCAAAATATCTTTCGTGAAAACTTGAGCCATTATCACGATTGTGTAAGAAGAGCGAATCGGTGTAAAGTGTGCCACCTTGGTCAACCTATCAATAGTAATCATGATAACATCATGTCTACAAGAAGAAATTGGCAATCCAACAATGAAGTCCATCGAGATAATATCCCATTTCCAATCTGGAACTAGGTTAGATTTCAACAAAACAATTGGATGCTGATATACAACCTTCACCCTCTGACACTCTAAACATAGAGACATAAAATCCTCTATATCACACCTCATATTAGACCAACAGTACAAATGTCGAAGGTCTATGTGCATCTTCTTGACACTTGGATGTGCCAAGTAAGGTGCACGATGTGCCTCTGTCAATATCAAAGTATGAAGTCCTTATGTTGATGGCACATAAATATAGGTCAAATGGTGCAAAAGGCCATCTAACTCCAATGAATATCCTGCATATATCCCCTCTAATTTTTTCCCAAAGTCCACTTCCGCTTTCACCTTTTGGTACCAAGCATCTGAAGGAAGTGCTCTAAGTATCTGGATCCTCAAATCCACACTAAGAGTCATCTCTAACAACTCATGTCTCCTATGACTCAATGCATCTGCTACAACATTCTGTTTCCCCTAGATGTACTTAACCTCAAAGTCATACTCACAGAGAAACTCCATCCATCGTCGCTAACTAGCATTCAAGTTCAACTATATAAAGATATACTACAAACTTTGATGATCGCTATGAAACTCAAACCAATGCCCAAGAAGAAAGTGTCTATATCTCGTCAAAGCATGAACAACTATTGCCAACTCCAAATCATGAGTGGGATAATTTAGCTTGTGATCCTTGAGTTTTCAAGACTCATAGGAAATCACGCATCCATCTTGCATAAGAACTACTCCCAAACCTTCCAAAGAAGCATAAGTGCACACCACAAAATCAAAATCTCTCACTAGATCAAGCACAGCCAAATTAGGGGCACTGGTCAAATGCTCCTTAAGAGTCTGGAAAGTTGTCTCACACTACTTTATCCAAACAAACTCCTTCCCTTTCCTCTAAACAGAAGTGATGGGATGACCTATCTTCAAAAATCCCTGGACAAACCGATGATAATATCCTACAAGGCCCATAAAACTATGAACCTCAACCACATTGGTAGGCGTCGGCCAATCTACAATTGCCTGAATCTTAGAAGGATCCACGACAATACCCTTTCCAGAAAAAACATGACCCAAATACTTCACCTCAGGCTGGAAGAACTCGCACTTTGCCAAATTGGCATAAAACTGATTATCTTTGAAGCATTGCAACACCTGTCTCAAATGCTCCTTGTGCTCCTCCAAAGTGCTCGAATAAATAAATATATCATCCAAGAATACAAGGACAAATAAATCAAGGTAGGTTCTAAATACCCCATTCATCAAACTCATGAAAATTGAGGGTGCATTGGTAAGTCCAAATGGAACTACTATAAACTCATAGTGCCCATAACGAGTACGAAAATCTATTTGATGAATGTCCTCTTCATGGATTCGAAGCTGATGGTATCTTGACTTAAGATCTATCTTAGAGAAGATCTTAGCATATTTAATTTGATCAAAGAGATCATTAATCCTTGACAAAGGATATCGGTTATTCATTGTCACCTTATTCAACTATCGATAGTTTATGCACAAGCAAAGGGATCCATCCTTCTTCTTCACAAATAAGACTGGTGCTCCCCATGGATAAACACTAGGACAAATGAAACCCTTAGCTAACAGATCCTCCAACTGTAGTCGCAACTCACTCAACTCTTAAGTAGTCATCCGGTAAGGTTCTTTATAAATTTGCTCTGCTCCAGGAACCAATTCAATTCGAAAGTCAATGTCACGCTTAGGTGGCATACCTGGAATCTCACTAGGAAAGACATGTGAAAACTCCTAAATAATAGGGTGCTTAAGAAGAGGGGCTTCTTTTTTCTCTCCCTCCTCCAATTCATTCATTGTCACTGCAAACAACTGACACCCTTGTTGCACACACTACTACAATTGCATAGTGGAGATCATGCGAAGAGAAATTGGTCGTTGGATACCTACAATCTCCACACTCTATCCTAGGTCTCCAACATACTGCACTATCCTCCATCAACAATCTATATTAGCTTGATTTACCTCAAGCAATTCCATACCTGGGACACCATAAGATCTCAATGATAGGACATGAAGATCGGCTACGGTGGTCAGAACTCCTAAATCCAACTTACAGCCATGGACAACGGAATCTATAGCCACCTTAGAACCAATATCTAACTCAACCTGCCACCTATCATCTTTTTTTTCCACCGCGAGCCTACATCACTCCACTAGAGAGGGAGAAATAAAGGAATCTGAAGATCCTAAATCAAATAATATAGAAAATGAAACACCTCCTATCTCACCTGAAGTTTCCACAATGGTACCCCGATGCTCATCCTAATGGTTATCAATCATTGCAAAGACTCGGTGTGATCTCCCTTAATCACCTATAGTGGAATCTAAAGTTGTTGGCCTATGTCATGTTGTCTATACTGACCTCTGAGAACAATGTATTGCAATATGACCCTATTGACCACATGTGAAACAACTCCTTCTACTATGATATATGTCTGCGGATAGTGCACTAGACTGCTAGAAACTACCTCTGCTAACACTCTTCTAGAAGCTTTGTGTTGGCTGAGTAGTAGGAAAATTCTCATTACGCTATCGGATATGATCCCTGGCTACCTAAGCACCACCGCTATGAGAAAAAGTCTGACCCTAAAAGTTCTTCTTCTATTGACTTTGTCCACCCTTAAACTATGGAGGATGACTCTTGATGGAAACTACTCCTTGTGACTGAGTACCCCTCACACCAAAACCTAAAGCTGGAGCACTACCAATCTATACTCATGTATGTCCACCCAAAGCCATAGATAGATTCTCCTCAACTATCTCGGCTTTCTCCACTGCTACCTCCATTGTCTTGGATTCAAAAACCTGAACGCCTCCATTGATATGAGCATCCAAGCCTTTGATAAAGTGCTACACAAGCATGGCCTCACCATCTATTATCTCAACATACTGCCGAAGTTCAAAGAACCTATGCTCATACTGCTCTACTGACATAGCCATCAAATGCAAGTTATGCAACTCATTGGCCTTCATATGTCTCCAGTGATCCGATAGGAAGCAAGCATGAAACCTCTCCAAACATATCTCCCATGAGACTAATGCAATATACAAATGAAGCTTTTATTCCTCAAGGCACAACCAAGTGGATGCAAACCCACGTAGATGCATGATGGTACACCTAGCCTTGGTGTTACTACTGTGTGGGTGCATAACAACACACCTTCCCAGATCCAACAACCATGTTTCTAACTTTGTTCCACTACCAGATCCATCAAATGTAGGGGGTCTAGACCTAAGGAGATCTCTCATGTGTCCTTCTAGAACTGTATGTTGATCTGGAATGGCTATTTTCCTTTTGCGAGGTGATCTCTCTCTCTTCTTGTCCCAATACTCAGCTCTCTTCTATTGAATGGAATGGTGAGATTCTTCCTGTTGATTGTCTTCCTGCCTCGGTTCCAACCGTGCAAGAATCTCATGAATAACATTAACTAATTGAGGGATTCCATCATTGCCCTATTGGTTCTCACCCTTAACTTCCTCCTCCTGATTATTAAGTTGTTGGTCCTCTTAATGCACCTTTTCAGAAACCTCAGGATTAGGATTTTTTTGAGTTCCCATAGGTTACCTCACCCACGACCTCTACCTTTAGTAGGCATCTTATCTAAAGAAGGCAAAATACAATTATAAGATATAGCCTAGGGCAACCTACTACAAGATAGTTGTCGTGAGATAACTCCAAGGTTTTATTTCAAGTTTATTCTACCATTAGACATAGTGGGCTCAAATACAACCAAAGTACCTAGTGTGTGAACATGGGATCTAATACCATATGTAATTCTTGCCACAAAACCCTAGAGAAACTAACACATTGTAACACCCCGCCAGGAAACCCCAAAGGGATTAAACTAAAACACTAGAAAAGAGTGTAAATTTTTTTTATTTTTTTAAACTTTAATAAGTTTAATGGTACATTGAGTTAACATTAAGTTTATATTACACAACGAAAGACTTAACTTAACACCTAAAGGGTTTCCCAACTTAGTTAACTTAGTTTACTACTAACTAGCTTAACATTAATTAATCCAATTAAGTTGATTAAACTTAAAAACATCATTACACTTAAACGATGGTTAATTTATCCAATAGTATAAAATATTGATAACATGTCTAAGTTCATACATTAGAAATCAATCCATTACATTACACCAATATTCAAATGAAACATAAGCATTAACATTTAATTTTCATTCATACATTGCTTGCATCATAAGATAATAATTACATTGCATTTCACTAAATCACTAAGTTTCAAAAATCAAATAACACTTACATTACAATTTGTATCTTGTCATGAAGGCATACAATCCAATAATTACAACCAACCATATAAGGTCCATGATATACAAAGAATGATCCATAACGAATGGGATACAACTGAATAGCAAGATGCTTGAATCCAAGTGCAACTGGAACACCTATGAAGCCAACTCCCGCAAGAAGGAACCACACACACCCAATGGAAAGTGGCACTACCACCCAACCATGTGGCTCAAAAAGAACCACCCCACCGTGCTAGGAGATAGAAATAAGACCCACTAGAAACCTAAAGGTATGCACACACACATGGTCGAAATCACAACATCAAAAAGACTCACATGAAGTAAAACTTGCAGAACATGACTCCACATCAAAATTCAGGTGAAACCAACAAGACTACACACTAGTGACCATAAGGGAAGAGTTTCATCACATAGCTTGGTATGGTTACTCTGGAAGGCGTCCATAGGTCTAGACCCCCATCTTGGGTTACCCTGGTAACCTCTCCCGAACCCCCGACCCCATCCAAGTCTCATGTGGACCCAAACAATCCTTTCATGAGGACAAGGTTGTTGGTTTGTCATTCCAGGCCTTCTCACTGCATCCTGAGTCTGTACTAACACTCAACCATGAGCGAGGTAAAATTATCTTACTTAATGTTTCATCTACCAATCCCCCTAAATATTATTAAGTTATCACTTACTTAAGCAAACTTTTGATGGGTTATCCTACTAACCACTTTGGGCGCGACCCCCAATCGAAAGCCACTCTCCCTTATGACACTTCACCAAAAAAATCACACAAACTCCCAAAACCAAGGTATAACATGAAATTGTACACGAAGTTCAAAACAATAGAAAACTACTTGGTCAAATAAGCCCTTACACAATGTTAACCAACTGACAAATCCTTGACTCGAGACATGAACAGCCATGAAGACCACCACATGACAACACCTAATAAATTTTAACCAAGGACTTGTAGTTTCGAAAATAAATGTGAATACATAAATTAAAACACGCATCTTCTCTACTCTAGAGTGATGTTATTTTTTTCATTTCGTTTAAAATGCAAATCGACCAAGGTTTTCTAATTCATCTAAACTTCAAAATACAACATTTAAAAAAATCACCATTACACAATAAATTAAACACCAAAAATACATTTATATAATTATACATATTTACCAATACATATAAAATATAATTAATTTATATATTTATATTTCACTAAAATGAAAATATTATTTAATTCCCAACAATAACTATTTTTTATTTTTCACTTTCAAAATTCTCCAATAACATATTATTTAAACCACTAATTAAAATATATATATATATATATATATATATATATTTATTTATTTATTAATGTAGACGTATTTAGTTTTATTCGCCCACTTTTCCCGCATACAATTAAATTAAATAATAATTAAAATTAAAATTAAAAAAAAGTTGTAAGCACCATTTGGTGTTGCCGCCACACGGCCCCCTTAAGAAGGGAAGGTGGTGGTGTTGGGGGACCATGACCACCACAGCCTCAGCTATGGTGGGTGGCCACGCCATGGCACCCAACCACAACCCCCCCCCCATGGGGTACATGGTGGGCACCACCACATCACCCCCCAACCAATCAAAAACATAATTTTTTTTCTAAAACACAACTTCCATAAAACATACACACTTAGAAATTTTCTAAGTGGAAAATCATAATAGCTAAATTTTATTTTTTTTCTATAAAATCAAACCCCCCAATACAAAGCATACTCAGAAAAAAAATTCTAAGTCCAATTAACAGAGAATTTTTGAAACAAAACAACTTCCAGAAAGCCCAAAATTTGGCAAATTTTGCCAGCATAACCCCATACAAGGGTGAAATTCAACAAATTTTACACTTTCCCCAAATCAATCTCACAACAAAGAAACTAATTTTCTATTCTACAAACAAATTGAATACTTCCAATATGAAATCTTTTTACAAAAAACACAGTGAACAACCACTCACAAAATTCAACTTGAAACTAATTTTTCAACAAACTTGAAATGATTGGGAAATTGAAAAGAAACTAAAGAGGTTAAAATTCTAAATTTAAATGCTATCTTTCCCTTTTCCAACAAAACTAAAATGAGTTTGCAAACAAATGATTTCAAATACACACACGGAGATTTTTCTTCAAATCAAATAAATTTGGAAAACATAGGTTTTTTATAAACACCAACCTTAATAAACTATCCTGGAAGATATTCTGAGAAGAGCTAAATCCTACAACTGGAAAATATCCTCAACCAGAGATGAGGACCAAATTTCAAACCAAAAAATCCTCCCCTCTCTTCGTGAGAAAAACACAGATAAATAGAAAAAATTTAACCTAAAAGTCTATTCTAGGTTAAAATTATTTCCACCCAATCAAAACATTTCTCATAAAGTAAATTTTCAAAAATGTCTTTCTCCTCAAAATTTCATTTTTCAATTTAAATTAAAATCTAAAATTTTCATTTCAAAAAGTCAATGAGGGAGATATTTTGCTTTTCCAATTTCTATTTAACTTTTTCAAAAATGCATACACATAATATAATTTCACAATTTAAAATAACAATTGATCAAACTCCCTAATTTAATGAATTGAACAATTGATTTATAAATTTATAATACTAAGGGGTCCTAGTTAATTTTTATCCCTTTATTTAAATATGCAAATTAAACACATTAACTAATCAATACTTTAAGGTTTAATAATTAATTTTACAAAACGCATAGCACACAACTCAAGTAAACCGAATAAGCACATGACCCGCATACCAAACATAGAGTACTAACAGATGACTGACAATGCTCACTATTGAGCATGGATAGGGTTAATTGTAGGGCCTTACAACTATCTCCTCCACTTCCATCAGGTCAATAAGGTACACTTAGACCTGTGAAGCTAGGTGGAGCTGATACCTCATACCTACATGATACTTGTACCTACAATTTCCTGCATCAATGAACCAATATGCATATATATACAAACACAGTAGACACACCAGTGAAGGAGAATCGTGGCATTTCCTGTCTCACTGAAGTGAGTGAAGGAAAATCATCTCCTCGCACCCCATACACTTACAAATATGAAACATGTATACAATGCATCACACGCATAAAATAAATGTGTTAGTCCATGTCAGTAATCCAAAAAAATAACATTTAACCATCAATAAGGAAATGTTACATGAACAACATACATTGAAACTCAAATTAAAGTATAACACATCATAGCATAATGTCTGAGTAAAATGTCACAATATAATGTATCCACTAAAATCCACTGAAAAAGTCAACTGAAGTCAAAACATGAGTCTAAAAGGTCTGATCGAGGGAGGGGCACTACACACATAACTAGAAAAGTAGAGGTAATTTTTTTTTTTTAAGATAACAACAATACACTACACTACACTAACTCCATAATTATGTAATGAATTACATGCATAGACTGAACATAACAAATAAAGTGCACAGGCATAAATAACCATATGATCAAATAACATTCTTTACTTCATTACATTTTTCTAATCTTTCAATATCCAGTTTCCCTAGGGTAACATAACATCATTATAGAATTAGAAATAAGATAAAATACAACATCCATAAATATTCAATGTCCATAAACAATGTATATCAATGTCTCTGTATCAACATTACATATATCATTATTAAGTTACATATTACATCATAAACAAATGTCTTATCATAAATATACATCATCTACTGCAAATAGGTAATCATAAAGTACAATTGTTCCATAGTGCAAGATCTGGAGAAATAGAAATATCCAACACACTCACCAACATCCAACACTAACGAAATATCCAAATGGAAGAAACGACATCAACCACCCGACCATGTGGAACCAAAAGGAACCACCCTTTATGCCCAAAGAATGATATAAGGCCCCACACACACTAAACTTAGACTGACACCTAACTCCCAAAGAACACAATGAAATATCATAACAAAGGTTTGTCACACAAGACATGGGCTCAAATAAAACAAAGACAAATGCTAGAGACATCCATGAAACAAGGCTAAGACCAAGGACACACACGTAGGGAAAAGTTTCGTCACATGATGTCAACTAGATCTCCAAGCATCCTTGCTAAGAACCTCTTGGTAGTCTAGGCTATTGGCATATGTGCAGAATATGTTGATATGATGATATTGTGTTGTCATTGATGTCAATATGCTAAAAGAATGAACCGGTAATATGCTTAAGAGAGAATTGGTAATATGCTAAAAGAGTGAACCGGTAATATGATGAAGAGTGAACAGGTTAATTGAAGTTAAGCAACTGGCAAAGTGAACCGGTATAATGTTGAGAACCGGTATATGTGCTAAAGGTGAAGCGATTTCATATGGTATGACTACTGGTTGGTAGTCTCGGCTTCAGGGTTTCCGGTTGAAGTGTTTAGAGCCTGTGTGATTCAACCGATGACATTGTGTGATAAGTTAGCATTGTAATGGAGATTAGATCGGGTTGCCATGTTAGCCTCGTGCACGTGAAGGATCTTGCATGAAGGAGATTGATCCTATCTACCTCGGGAATGTGTGAAGTCTCTACAAACGGTGGATAACGTGTGATGGGTTATCGCCTCCAAGAAGCGGTGAAGAACAAATGATGGAGAATGTCTTGAGATCTGTTCAAGACCATTGTATTCAAATGCAAAGTGTTCAATGGTCAGGATTGAACTGACTGAATTGCTCAACCTAAATGTTTAGGGTTTAGGGTTTATGTTACCGACCTATCTATTTCCTATAAGGTCGATGTTGTGTTTCATGTTGAAATTGTTGGCAAATGTTGTGTGTGTATCTAAGTGCAAAGATACGTGATTCTTGCCAGACCAGATAAGAGGGTCGATACCTACAGAGTTTGTATGTAGAAGAAAGGAACTAAAGCTGGTCTGAATTGGCATTGAGTACTATTACCAAATCATTGTAATACCTATTGATCTCTAATCACTTCAACAATTGGAAAATCCCTTAACAGGGTAGCTTTAACCAGCTTGCTGAAAATCCTTTAACAGGGTGACTCAAAGCCATTGAGTTCATAAAATCCTTTAACAAGGTAACCTTTAACAGGGTTTAACCCTTAACCGGGTATTCTAGCCATCCTTTAACCAGGTGATCCCTAACAAGATCGGTTCCTAACAGAACCTGTTGTAACAGTCTTTAATCAGACTAGGCTCCTAACAGAGCGGACTTCTAAAGAGTTCAAAAACAACTTGTGGGTATTCATCCCCACTGTGGTTTTTCCTAGTTGGGTTTCCACGTGAAAAATATGTGTGTCATATGTGATGTCTTTTTCATGTGATGCTGTGTTGTTTTCTGTCAAGCGGTGAATCATGTTGATCTAGCAATTTATTATATTTCTGATGATAGATTACATGTCTATGCACAAGGATAATGTGGAAATGAGGGTGTAGGTTGTGTGGTAAGATAAGTGTTTCCCATTTATATCTTTCATGGTCTCATTATGCTTAACCAGTAGTAATTTGGTTTATGACCGGTGTTAGTGATTGCCAGTCAAGTTCACTGTTTACAGTCAAACCGGTTCAGGAAAAGTTTTTCATACCTGTACTGATTCACCCCCCCCCCCCTCTCAGTACCAGTTTGGTACTCACTGTCCATCATTGTGTTATCAATTGGTATCAAAGCATCCTCCAGGTCCTCTATGTTGTAAGCTTAACCGCTTGAGGGAAAGATCCTATTGTAATGATGAAGAGGGAAGGTCCAAAGTTCAACAGAGATAACTTTAAAATATGGAAGGATAGAATGAAGATATACATCAGAAGCATGGGTGCTCAACATTGGAGCTATGTTGAGAATTTTTATGTTATCCCTACCGGTACTCTCGCCGATGACCAAAAGAGAGAGATTCAGGAGAATGGGCAAGTCATGGAAGCCCTAATTAGTAGTTTATCTAACATTGAGTTTATTGATGTCCAAGATAAAGAAAATCCCAAAGAAGTATGGGATACTCTTGAGAATATCTATGGCGGTGATGAGCATGTGAAACAAGCTAAGGAAGAAAGCCTTAGAGGAAAGTTTGAAGACATGTAGATGGTTGAAGGAGAGACCATTCAACAATATGGAATAAGAATCAAAATTGTTGTTGGAGATATCAAGAGTGCAGGTGGTAAAATGGAAGATTCCATTGTTGTTAGCAAAGTTTTGAGATCCTTATTACCGGTCTATGCAATAAGGGTTGCTGCTATTCAGGAGTTGAGGTCAATAGACAAGACTAAGGTGTCCCTAGACTCCATCATCGCAAATTTGACAACCTATGAGCTAAATAGCTTTGATGGCAATGTTCAGAAGACTGAATCATCCTTTAGAGCATCTACTGCAACATATAGAAAAGGAAAAGAAGCTAGTACTAGTGGTGAACCAAGATAGAGCAGAGAAATGGATGATGAGGAGATCCTGATAGAATTTGAAGCTCTTCTTGCCAAGATACTTCCTAAGGGAACCGGTAAATACAGAGGTAAGCTTCCTTTGAAATGCTTATCTTGTAACCGGATAGGACACATTATTGTAAACTGTCTAATAGTGATAACAAGGACAAACCGAAAAAGTTCAAGAAGTTCAAAGGAGGCCAGAGAAACTGTTTTGTAGCAGTTGATGGTGTCACTGATGAGGAATCAGAAGATGAAGAAAATGAGGATATTGTATTTGTAGCAGTCAAGGAAGATGTGTCAAACAAGAAGGCTCTTGTCTCCCGATTTGATAATTCCAATGAGTGGATTATTGACAGTGGTTGTTCTCACCATATGATTGGTGACTGGAGTAAGTTTCTTTCTCTGGAAGAGTATGATGGTGGTGTGGTTTGTTCTGGTAATGATGCACCATGAATGGTCAAAAGCAGAGGGTCCATCTCTCTAAATGGAAAGAGTAGTGCTGACAATGTGTATTGGGTGGAAGGTCTCAGACACAACCTATTGAGTGTTGCCCAACTAAATGATAGTGGACTCACTCTGGAATTCAAAAATGGAGTGTGCAAAATAAAAGGAAAGAATGGTGAACTAATGGCCACCGATATGCAGACCAAAGGTAACTTATTTCAGCTGAATGCAAATATAAGTACATGTCTTATGGCTAGGTTTGATGATATTTGGATATGGCATAGGAGACTCTGCCATGTAAACTTTGACAATATTGTGAAGGCCAGTAAGATCAAGGCAGTTAGAGGATTGTCGGTGCTGAGTAAACCAGAAAATCCTTTGTGCAGGGAGTGTCAACTGGAGAAAATGTCTTCCTCAACCTTCAAAGGTAAATCTTTCACTGTAGACAATTTACTTGATCTTGTGCATACTGATTTGTGTGGTCCTATGAAAACTAGGAGTGTGCGGGGAGATAGGTATTTTATGATTCTTCCAAATGACTGCTCAAGAATGATGTGGGTCACAATCTTGAAAGACAAGTCTAAAGCCTTTGGAAAGTTCAAATCTTTCAGAGCACTAGTAGAGAAGGAAAGTGGTAGAAGAATCAAATGCCTTAGAACTGATCAAGGAGGGGAATTCACTTCCGGTGAATTCAACAAATATTGTGAAGAGAATGGAATCAAGAGGCAACTGTTTGCCCCCCGGACTCCATAGCAGAATGGCTTAGCCAAGAGGAACAACCGGAGTGTGGTTGAAGTGGCTAGAACTATGTTGATCCAAGGAAAGGTCGCTCACACCTTTTGGAGAGAAGCGGTGAGCACTGCAGTCTACACAATGAATTGGGTACTCATCAAGAAAGGAAAGGATAAGACTCCTTATGAGTACTGGACCGGTAAGACACCAGTGGTAAGCTACTTCAGAGTGTTTGGTAGTAAATGTTATATCAAGAGGAGTGAACATCAGAGCAAGTTTGATACTAAATGTGATGAGGGGATATTCCTAGGGTATTCCACAAAGAGAAAAGCTCTCAAATGTTTCAACAATAGGACTCAGAGAATTGTTGAAAGCATCAATGTTAGGGTTGATGAAAACTTTGAGAAACCTGAGGAAACTGGCAGAGAGCATGTAGGAGATGAACCGGTAGTAACCTTCTAGGAACCGGTTGCAAATCAGCCTAGTACCAATAATTGTGCTCCTACATCGGTGGATGCTGATGTTGATGAAGATGAGGATGAAGAAGAAAAGCAAGAGGAATCTGTTAAGAATATACCTAGGTATGTAAAACTCATTCATGATCCAAAGCAAATCATAGGAGACAAAGATGCAGGAATTATTACAAGAAGAAAGGTCAGAGAAAACTCATGTATGATCTCTGAATTTGAGCCTAAATCATTCAAAGAGGCACATAAAGATGAAGACTGGATCAAGGCAATGGAAGAGGAACTTGATCAGATAGAGAAGAATGGTACATGGTCTTTGGTACCCAGACTGGAGCATAAAAATGTCATTGGAACCAAATGGGTCTTCAGAAATAAATTGAATGAGGATGGCACAGTGGTAAGGAACAAAGCCAGACTAGTATGTAAAGGATATGCCCAAGAAGAAGGAGAAGACTATGGAGAAACCTTTGCTCCAGTAGCAAGATTGGAAGGAGTTTGTATGCTTCTTGCATATGCAGGTTTTAAAGGATTCAAGGTATACCAAATGGATGTAAAATCTGCATTTCTAAATGGAATACTTGAAGAGAAGGTGTATATAGAGCAACCAGATGAGTTTTCCCTATCAAAAGACAGTAACATGGTGTGTAGGCTACATAAAGCCTTGTATGGTCATAAGCAGGCACCTATAGCATGGTATGAATGCTTGCACTCCCATCTTGTGAAGATTGGATTGGAAAGAACAAGTGAAGATAGCAATATCTACTTGAAATCAAAAGGAGATCAAATTATGATCTGTGAAGTATTTGTTGATGACATAATCTTTGGTGGAGATGACAAGATGAGTCATGACTTTGTAGAGGAGATGAAAAAGGAGTTTGAGATGTCACTCATAGGGGAGATTAAGTTCTTCATTGGATTGCAGATTCAACAAATGAAAGATGGAATCTTTATTACTCAGTCCAAGTATGTCAAAGAGGTGTTGAAGACCTTTGGCATGGAAGACAACAAACTGGTTGGAACACCAATGGTGACCTGTTGTAAACTATCAAAAGAGGATGACTCAGCATTCGCAAATGAGAAGGAATACCAATCAATGATTGGTAAGTTGCATTATGTAGTGCATAGTAGACCGGACATTGCACATGCAGTGGGTATTACCGCTCGATTTCAGCAAAGCCCAAGAGAATCCCACTTGGTAGCAGTCAAGCGGATTCTTAGATATCTAAAGGGAACTATTGACTATGGATTATGGTATCCATACAATGATGATTTCAATCTAAAAGTGTTCACAGATGTTGATTGGGCTAGTAATGTGGATGACCGGAAGAGCACAACCGGTGGTGCATTCTTTCTCGGTGGTAGATTGGTCTCACAGATGAGTAAAAAGCAGAGTTGTATCTCTCGGTCTACAGCAAAAGCGGAGTATGTTGAAGCTTTCATGAACTGCACCCAGACTATTTGGATGAAGCATGTATTGAATGGATTCAAATTTCCTGTATCCGAACTGGTAAGTATATTTTGTGACAATACAAGTGCAATTAACATTTCCAAGAATCCAGTTTTACATGCTAGAACCAAGCACTTTGAACTCAAGTATCATTTCTTGAGGGAAAAGGTTCAGAACAAAGAGGTGGTATTGGAACATGTTTCCAGTAAGGAGCAGTTAGCAGACATATTCACCAAGCCTCTACTGAAGGCTACCTTTACCTATCTGAGAGGTGAATTAGGGGTGCTACTCCTTCAAGAGGTAATCTAAAGGTTTGTGCTCCACATCAGTCAGATCTTACTTTGCTATATCTTTTCAGGATTGATGTGTTGAAGGATGCTACTCCTCAAGGGGAGCAGCATAGTGGAACAGGGAAGCTCGTGCCTCCACTTTGGCATTGTTGTCAAAGGGGGAGAAGATGTGAAGTGGAAAAGATATCTATAGTATTAAGGAGAAAATGTGATGCAGAAAGAGAGATATCTTTGTATATTGCCATCAATGCCAAAGGGGGAGATTGTTGGCATATGTGCAGAATATGTTGACATGATGATATTGTGTTGTCATTGATGTCAATATGCTGAAAGAATGAACCAGTAATATGCTCAAGAGAGAACCGGTAATATGATGAAAGAGTGAACCAGTAATATGATAAAGAGTGAACAGGTTAATTGAAGTTAAGCAACTGGCAAAGTGAATTGGTATAATGTTGAGAACCGGTATATGTGCTATAGGTGAAGCGGTTTCATATGGTATGACTACCAGTTGGTAGTCTTAGCTTCAGGGTTTCCGGTTGAAGTGTTTCGAGCCTGTGTGATTCAACCGATGGCATTGTGTGATAAATTAGCATTGTAATGGAGATCAGATCAGGTTGCCACATCAGCCTCGTGCACATGAAGGATCTTGCATGAAGGAGATTGATCCTATCTACCTTGGGAATGTGTGAATTCTCTGCAAACGGTGGAGAACGTATGATGGGTTATCGCCTCCAAGAAGTAGTGAAGAATGAATGATGGAGAATGTCTTGAGATCTGTTCAAGACCGTTGTATTCAAATGCAAAGTGTTCAATGGTCAAGATTGAACCGACTGGATTGCTCAACCTAAATGTTTAGGGTTTAGGGTTTATGTTACCGACCTATCTATTTCCTATAAGGTCGATGTTGTGTTTCATGTTGAAGTTGTTGGCAAATGTTGTGTGTGTATCTAAGTGCAAAGATATGTGATTCTTGCCAGACCAGATAAAAGGGTTGATACCTGCAAAGTGTGTATGCAGAAGAAAGGAACTAAAGCGGGTCTGCATTGGCATTGAGTGCTATTACCAGATCATTGTAATACATGTTGATCTCTAATCACTTCAACAATTGGAAAATCCCTTAACTGGGTAGCTTTAACCAGCTTGCTGAAAATCTTTAACAGGGTGACTCAAAGCCATTGAGTTCATAAAATCCTTTAACAAGGTAACCTTTAACAGGGTTTAACCTTCGAAAACAAAGAGAAAATAATTAAAATAATTACTAAATAAAGGCTCCCAATTAATCAATAAAGCAAATTAAAATAAAATAAAAGAATAAATAATTAATTAGTAATTTTAAATATAAAATCTCCAAATAAAACAATCAATTAAATAAAAAATTAAATAAATAATTAATAAATAAATAAATTGTAAAATAAATTTCCAAAAAGGCTCCAACAAGAATTCCAATTAAAATAATTTATTCAATAAATATTAAACTCGCAATGAGTATTATTTATTAACTACACATTAGAACTCATCACATTATTAATTAATTAATTACCACAATAAAATCAACCCACATAATAATTAAAAAAACATCACATGACAACTTAACCAAAATGCTAGAACTGACAAGGTATCGACTAAGCCTAGAATGTGATAGGACATTATATCGTTCTCCGTTTTCAACTTGCCATTGGGATTAGTGATACGCTCAGACCTGTGAAGCCAAGTGGAGTCGATGTCTAGTACCTGGAATCCTACATAATACCAAGCGTCTATGCACAACACACACACACACACACATATTATATAGTCACAAAGTATACACACTAGTGGAAAGAGAATTGCAACACCACACCCTGCTCGCAATGAGTGGTATGACATTGTCCCTTCCACGAATACATATACATCAATAACATCAATATCGTCATCATATCCATTATAATCATGAAGAAATGTTAGCTCATAACATGATAACATCATAAGTAAACATAAACCATTAAATACACATAAATATCCAAACATTAATCTCAACATCAACATAGTCCATAATGTATCATCATCCATATAAAGCATAATGTATCATCTCTCAACATGTAATAACTATCATCCACTAGAATCATCAAGCATAAACAAAACCATAACATCTACCAAGAGTATCATAAATGTATCTCAACAAGTCCATGAATGTCTAACAATGCATCAAAATAAAAGTGTATCAAGGAGGGACACTAAACATTTTCATTTGTGTTTGTGTTTGTATTTGTCCTTTTTTTTTGTTTCAACTGTAGACACCTAAAAATGGTCAACGCTTGCGGAGTCGTACTTTCACATTTGCGCATTGCCTCATTTTAGGTTTTTGCATCGCATTAACATTTTCTCCTATGTCACGCACTTGGTCTTTATCATTTGCGAACATTGAGTCCTTCTTCTACATTCTTCATCTGTCTCACTTTCGAATTTGGTCTTGTTGGCAACAATCTTCAATCATGATTTCGGGTCGATCTTTGTCCTTGTCAATCTTGTCATATTGCGATCGATTCGTCATCGATCCTTGTCCTTTTCAATCATGTCAATTGGCGCATTTTCTCAATCAAATCATTTATCACATTGGTCATTTATCAATTCAAAATCATGATCGATATCAATTATCTTCAATCAAGACCTAATTGTCACATTTAGGGTTTCATGATTTAATCATTTAACCTGGTTTGTCATTTCCTCCTTTAGGATTAATAAATTATTTATTTATCCTAAGTCTTCTTCTCACAATTAAATGTTCATTTAATTGGCTAATTATTCCTCTTTGTGAATTAATTAATAAATGACAAATTATTAATTAATTTACCTAATTCCTCATTTTCCTAATTTTCATCATTTCTAAATTCCTAATTTCCACCTATTTTCTAATTTTCCTAATTTTAATTTCAGCCTAATTAACTTGTCTTTAGTGCTCCCTATTTTTGTGCTTCATGCGTCATACTCTTGACATAGCAAGATGTCATAAGGTTCTAGTCCTCTAAGTTTTGCATTGGCAATATATCATAATTCATGACATAGAAGGTGTCATAACCTTCTTCTTTCCACTCAATTGTGCCATTTTTGAAATTAATTGCTTCCAATATCCATTTCATGCTAATTTGATCATTTTCTCCAATTTATCTATAAATTGGATGAATTTCTTCACTCAAATCCCTTGATTCTTAATTAATAATTCCTATCAAACTATCGAACTTATGCTTCTAGTACTCTTGATCAATAATCAAAGTCAATCTTGCTTTCAATTGTATGTGCACTTGTAGGTGAGATCCACAAATCCATTTGAAGAGGAAAGAAGAACAATGGAGCCGCATGGAAGAAGCATCCAAATTGTTATCTAGTTTGCATGATATTTGCTTTTGAATGCTTTGTTTTTATGTCTCTATTGAGTGTGCTTAGGATTAGATCATTGCAATGTGTGATTGAGCTAATAATGAATAATATGTCCTTTTATATATTGCTTTGATGATTCCTAATTCCGATGCTACATCAACTATTCCTTTTAATTGTGAGACATCAAATTCAGGTCAAAGTTTTACCCCTTGATGAGAAAGCATGAGGAAATATTTTTGTTAATATTTTTCCATAACCTTTTCCATTAGCTTATGAAATTTTGGGCCTTGTGAAGGCTCAAAAACATGTCCTTCGAATATATCACTATCACTAGAAGACTCATCTCCTTGTTTTGAAGTTTCTCCAAAAAGGTTTGTTGGATCATATATATGTCTTGAACCTTTTCCAAAGAATTTTATTATTTCTTTGTTTTTCTTTTGAGCCCTAGTTTCAACAATACAAACCTTTTTTTATGATGTGAAGTTGAGTGTGTATGTAGATTGGATGAAATGTAATTTGAAGAAAGATGAAGTGAATATGTGAAACCTGGGAAGTTATCAAAAGTGCTTTTTAGTTTGTGATATAAGGTGATAATCTTGAACTATAATGTATAGTTATCAAAGGATGATCTAAAGTGAGTCAAGATAAATGATAGAAAAATCTTGTTTAATTTCCGTTGTTGTGTATGCGCTAAAATATATGCATTAGAACATGGTTCAAATGCACTAGTTAAGTAATCATATCTGCCAGGATAGAGATTTCATGCACCAACAATGGTTGTATGTGCTAAGTCAGTTATCAGTGTTAAATGCGCTATTCTAATCAATATTTTTTGTTTTTATTGAATTTTCTGGTGTTTTTGGTCAATTTTTTACTTTTCTGATGTTTTTGGATGATTTTTCTATATTATGACAAGAATGCATAGCATTTAATAAGACAAAATGGTTATTTTTCCTAATCTAAATGATGAGTGTATGTTTAAGGCTAAAAAACAAGCCCAATTTTTTACTAGTCTAGCACAAGAAAAGACACATCAAACACTTTTTATCCTAAGTTCAAGGCTTAACTACAATATATCAACCCACACTTGGAATGTCATTCAACTCAAATGTCGCCACACCTAGATGTGTATGTGCATTTTTTTGTCTTTTGAAAGAGCGAACAGATAGGGACCTCCAAGACTAGAAGGATGATCCAATCACCCTCTCCCCAGAAATCTACAAGTAGATTATGCTATGTCAGGGATTTTTGTCTCATCTCTTGGGAGTTGAATGGTGAGTATCTTGGGAGCAAAACTTGCTATGCCCTTGCACTGAAAATTATTGCAATTTTCGGAGGTGAGTCGAGTGAGCCTCTAACTAAAAGTGTCTAGTCTGAATCCAAGGTAATGTGGTGTCTATACATGCAGCGGTTCACTCATTTAAGAGGTTTCCCAACCCTTAGAACAAGGGTTTTTACACATCACATGGATACTGGGGGAAACATATGTCGGTATAAAATAGTGGTACCTAGAACAAGGGTTTTTGCGCATCACATGGATACTGGGGAAAACTTATGTCGGTATAAAACAGTGGTACCAAGTGGTTGATGACTTTCATCACCACCATAATTATTTATATAGCGGACCATATTAGTATTGCTTAGGTCATTCCCTCTCACTAGGTGTAACACATCACAGGAGATGGGCCTTCTAAATAGGGTTTAACAAGAAAGTAAGTAGATGGGTCTGGTTTCTGGTCACCCAAGTTTTCACAAGGGGAGAGAATACACCTACCACCTTACAATCATGAAAGGCACTGATTAATTAACCTCCTAGATTAAGATAGATGATATTATGCTAAAACCAAATACACGAGATGCAAAAAGCCTATCATGATAAAGCAAAAAGAAAAGAAAAGTCAAATTATCTTCCTAGATTACACTATGTGAAAATAGAATGCAAGGATAAATGATCAAATTACTTCTCCTCCTACTTGTACTAGGTTCCTATATTAAATATTCAAGTATGAATACGAGAAATATAATCTAAATGTAATAAAAACCTTGCAAAACAGTTGTCAATAATTTCAAAGTGATTTTTTGGACATTTGTGAATAGCTGCAAGAAGAGTTAGATGACAAAATTATAAAAATAGATAAAATAGACTGCTAATTGTAACAAATGCACTAAAACAGAGGTCGGATGCACTAAAACAAAAAGCCAATGCACTAGAACACACTACAAATGCGCTAAAACAATTATCATATGCACTAAAACAAACTTAAATGCACCAAAATAAGATTCAAATATGCTAAAAGACTGAACAGATGCGCTAATACAGAGTTTTCGTAAACTGATAAAAATTTCTACAGTTTGAGACTTTTTCTCTCTATCATGGATGCACAAAACTAGAATGAAAATGTGCCAAAATAACTTGTAACGCCTGTAAACACTTTAAAAACTCCAATTTTTATGTTAAATTTGGGGCTAGGCCCCATGGTAATCTAAAAGTCCTACTTTTACAAATATACCAATGAAACTATGAAGAAAATATAATAAAAGCATAAAATAAACATATACTTGTAATCTTCAATGTTGTCTCATTGTCTTCTATCTCCAAGGATCTTTTTATCAATTATTTTGCTCTCAAAATTGTAGCACTAATGATTTCAAAGATGACAACTAAGAGAATGAAGCTTGTGGTTGTGTAATATTATGATAATGATAGGCTAAATGGAATGTTAATGATGCTAATAAAGCTAAATGAATTGCTAATGATGCTAGTGAAGCTAGACAGATTGCTAATACTAAAATGATGCTATGAAATGCTATGATGCTTAGGCCAAAGGATCACAAGATTGCTATGTAAACTCAAAATGCAATCATAAATCTCAAATTCTCACTTGTTCACTAGCCTCAAATGAGTCCAAATGATGTCCTTTTGTAGAAAGTCCATGGATCAAATCCTAGGTCGCAGAGATCAATGGCTGGGAGTTAGTCTTGTGACAATAAATGGTCGAAAGAAAAAGGGGTAAGATGTTCTTCCTAGGATGACAAGATAGAGGACAAGGTGGAAAGAGAGGACACATGGCAAAAATGCTCATTGTGACCAAGGATGAGGACTCCAAAGATATAGGATGGTTGGAGGGAATATACTTTACCCAAGACATGAAGGAGTCAACAATCTAGGGAGGTTCGAGAATATTTAGGCTTCCTAGGACAAGTGAACAATGAGTCACTTTGACCAAGCTGTTGTGGACAAACCACCCTCTAAAATGTAGGGATGTGAGAAAGAATATAGGGGATAGGAGGACACATTAGGGATGTTGATGAAAAATGGAGATTTAAATATTAAAAATATTTAATTTATTTAGCTACATGTGGGTGAGGTGGCAGATAAATAGGCATTGACATGGTAAGTGACATGGATTTTAGAAGTATTGACTTTGTCTTTTGAAAAATAATTAAATAATTTAGAGTTATTTAATTAATGGAAACTTTAGAAGACTTAGGATTTTAATTAAATAAATTAATATTTATTTAACCTTTAGAAGAATAGACTAACATGAATCACATAAATAAATTAAATTATTTATTTAGTGATAGAGGAATAAGTATTAATTAAATAATTAATATTTAATTAATTTATCTCAAGTCATTTTTTAGGTGTATACAATTAACAAAAGTTACTTAAAAGAAAATTATATATATATATAACTACCATACCTGTATCTAGAAAAGTATATGTAGAAGACGTTAACTTAAGACATAACTTTAGATGTGTTTATTTTCTTAAAAAAAGAGAGAGATATAATAAAATTAAATAGATGGCATTATAATTTAGATGAAAATTCAATGCAAAACAAAATTGAACTACACAATTTAGATATCCTTGCATACTTCAATCACTCTTTTAGACTAATGAAATCACATATAGAAAGTTCATAACACCTTTCCAAACATTGAAAAAGTAAATAATTTGTAAACTATCAAAAAATATTGAAAGAGGAGAAACAAATTTTTTTAACTTCATGAATAAAATCAAAGAATCATAATACATTGTGAGTTAAGGAAATTTCAATCATCGACATTGTTTTCCATGCATCTTGATGTAAATACATGTGTATATCTAAAGATGACCTCTTTTCAATTAGTTATACACTAGTATAAACAATATATAAAAAAGATTAAAAGTTCAGAAACTACATTCAAATATACTTACAAGTAATGCCTATCATTAAACCTTTGACACTTTCTACTATCAAATAGATTAGTACTACCAACCAAAAGGTAAGTGTAAAACCATTCAAAATTTCCCAAACTATTTTGTTGACATATATAATATAGGCCTTAGACTACTCGGCTTTGTCTATATCGGGGATGTCTTTACATATTTTGAAATTGATTAAAAAGGCATTGCATCAACTAAATAAATCAATTACATGAAATCATAGAGATACCTAAACTGATGATATTTTTTATAGAGATCATAGAGCAAGGCATTGTGATGATAAAAAATAGAAATATGCAATAAGATTTATATTTATCTTGGACATGGAAGGGCAATTATCAATAGAATGACACCATTAGCCACAAGTACAAGTATATGTGAATGCATGATAAGGTTATATTTTATCTTTCTAAGAAGCCTTTGTCAGTTCAGTACACACGCTAGTCATGACAATTCTCTTAAACACACCACATGACTCTTTCACTTCTAGTTATTACAATTTTACATTTCACTTACTCCCGTCTAATCACCTTCCACTACTGACACTATTCCACTCTTCCGCTACTCTACCAATGCAATTATAACACCTTCTAACACCTTCAGATGTGAAACAATAAAATGAATATCATGCAGTGTTTTTATATACACACGATCTAATGTTGTTACTATAGATGCCTCTTAACGTAATAAAAAATAAAATAAAATGTATAATCCAAAAGTTTAATAACTTTATAAAACAAAAAATCACACTTTGATATGCAATGGGTACATTCATGAGGTGTGGAAGGTCAATTAGAATTTTTTTTGGTCCATTTTGTGCATACATTTGTATAATTGGTAGGCCATTTAATATCTCTTTCTCTTCTCATATATCTCAATCTCTCCCTCCCTCTCTCCCTCTCTCTCTATCTATATCTCTCTCTACCTCTCTCTATTTATCTCCATTATCCTCTCTAATTCTATCTTCATCTCTACCTATTTCTTCCTCTCTCCCCCTCTATCTCTAGACATGTCGACCTCTCTCTCTATACATCTATCTATATCCCTCTCTCCCCCTCTTCTTATACTTTTATATCTCTATGTCTTTGCCCTTCTATCTCTATCTTCATATCTCTTCTACTATCTATTGTCTCTATCTCATTATCTCTTCATCTCTTTATATCCCTATATCTCTCCCTCTCCCTATCTCTCTCTACATCACTTCATATCTCTATCTTTCTAGCTCTCCCTCTCATTCTCTCCCTCTCTCCCTCTCTCTCTATATTCATCTTTTCTATTTATATATATATATATCCTTCCACCCTCTCTCTCTCTCTTTATCTTTCCATCTCCTCCTCCATCTCCATCTATATGTTCCTCTCTATCTCTATCTCCTTGCACCCCTCTCTCTCTTGCTCTTTCCCCTCTATCTTTCCCTGTCACTCCCTCTCTCCCTATAGTAAACATAGCACGAGTCTATTGGTAATGGAGCCTTATTATATCTCCTTACCCTATATATGTCCCTCTCTCTACCCTATATATCTCTCTCTACCAATTGACCTCATCTACATCACAAATGTATGCAAAATAGACCAAAATCTTCCCTAATTAACCATCCACACCTCTTCAGTGTACCCATTGTACACCAAGGTGCAATTGCTAGTTATGTCTTTATGTCTAGAGACATCTACAATGACATCAAAATGTTCGTAAACAAAAATTCAATTTTAAAACAATTTGACATGCAAATGACGGGTAAATGCATGAAATATGCCATCTTTTAGTTTTTGTGGAGGTGTTATTATATTACTCCAAATAAAATAGAACCCTCACCACTTGTCTCCAACTATATGAAACCGTTACATTCAAATGATAGTGGAAGAGTGCCATAATATTTTAAAGGGAACAATCAATCGTCAGATTCTCTTCTATTATAAGATATCTCTTGACATAATTTACCTATATTTTTTAAATATAAATATACCAGTCTATTTTTATTTAAAAACCTATAGGAATGGGGAATTTTTGGGCATATAAAAAAAACTCCGAAGTAAAAGTTTATGGTACCGACAGCATAGATAGTACATAGCACTCTAAATATGAAGCGGGGATAAGATCCATAGGATTGGATCCATAGAAACATAGAGCAACTCTATGTGGACGGAGAGAAACCTTTTAAGAGTTTATCGGAAATATGTTACAGTATGCCGGAAAGAATTTCGGTAATGATGATTATGTTTGCGTTTTGAGGGAGTTTTGGCTTATGAGATTGGAATTTATGGTATGAGCTACGATGGCTCACCTTGCTTTTAATATGAGATTGCCATCACAGAATTTTGCAATGTCCAGTCCTTGTAGCATCTCATGGGTTTGCAGCACGCGGTATCAAGGTACTAAGTTGCTTCAACAACACCCACTTTGTTATCCTTGCTTATCTCTTTCTGGTAAGAATTTGAGAGCTCTATGTGTGAACAGTAAACTGATAGGCAATGAAAGAGTAGTGTTGAATACACCACCTTCCAGCAAAGAAGAGGCAGTTCAACAAGTAAAGGAATGTCTCTACACTCTTTTGGAGAAGCCCTTGAAGAATCTGGGTTCTTCTTCTGTGAAGCAGAGAAAACTGAGACAGGTCAAACTTCAAGTAGAAATACCCATTATAGATGATTCCCCTTCTGCTCTCACCTCTCTGGTTGCCGATATCCTTGGTGGGTTTTCATTCAAAAGGAAAGGGCAACCCACAAGAGTTGCAGTATTTTGGTCAGATTCTTCCATGGCAGAGTTGGGCAGCCAGGCTTTCAAAAATCTTGAATATGTAAAGAGCTTGGATCTTTCAGATCCAGACAAAGGAAGGGCAATTATTAAGGGTTCAGATGTTGTGTTCTTTGTTGGTTCAGCGATTTCACAATGGTCTTCCATGGAGTCTTTATCTAAGGAGGCTGCCCCATGCCCTGTGGTTCTCTTCAATCCTAATTGGTCTCCAGAAGAGGAAGAAGAAAAGAATATAAATAGGTTTTTGTCGTCCTTTGAGACTGTCTATTCATTAACTGCTTTAGCAATCCAGGGGTTCTTCAGCAAGACAGAAGGGGCAGTTTTCAAATATGCCACAAGTGATGCTTCCAAAAGCAAGCCATGGCTCATTTTTATCAAAGAGGAAGGCAAATACAAGTGTGTTTCAAGCTTCCAAAAAAGACCAGGTGTAAGTGAGCTTGAGAATGCCCTTTACAATTCAATTGGACTTAACTCCCCTGTCACCAAGTCAATCAAGTTTCTCAGAGGCCTCATTTCTGGCACAAATAGAAAGAAATAAGGTCAGCTTTGCACGGGGCAAAGCAAAAAGATTACAGTTATAATTTTTGGTTTTGTTCCCTTGACAGTCTTTTCTCTATATAGAAATTAGCTGCTTAGATAGTTTAGCGAATGAAAAAATCGTTCTTTAATTTGATAACATATTTAATCAAATGTGGCATGTGCAAAGCCGGGGACTGAACGTGTTGGTCAGAATAAGCACAGGCAGGGCTTGAGCCTGGTTCTCACTAGTTTGACTTGTTGCTTCAAAAAAACTTGCACGCATTCAAAATAACCTGTAAGCCCCATCTATGCTTAGTCTATCATTTCTCTGTTTTCCAATCAATTTTGCTCTAATTTTTATTCCTTATTACTTCTATAGAGATAGACAATTCTACAACTCACCAAAATTCTGAAATCATCTTCTGGGGAGATGGTTATAATTCTAATTACTTAGGAAATATCAAGCTCTTACAGAGAATAATCAGCGGTATATATTTATCTAATTCTGCTATCCCAGGTGTGCACTTGGTACACACTTCCATACTACAATAATAGATAGGTGTTCTCCCACGATTGTACAGGTATGGATAGAATTCAGTTTACAAATTTATTCCACAACATAAATATAAGATCAAACCCCAGGGGCAGTAATCATGAACAACATGTAAGGCAAATGGAAAGAAAAGTAAAACCCTTTTAGTGCGCCCACAAGAGGGTTCTCATTTGCCATACTGGTGCCTGGCTTGGTCCTAACCTGAAAGACAACCGTTTAGGTTTACATTTTCTAATAATGCTCTCTTTTCCCAGGCATGTGAAATTCTTTTCTCCTCTTCTTCAAGGCTGTCTGCTCCTATGTATAATCTTCTTAGTAATAATAATATTTCATATAGTCCTTCAAAGTGAAGAAATTTCATGTAAGAATCTTCTTATTCCTTATCATTTTAATGTTATAGAACCCTTAGAGGTATGCAGCGATCTGCTTGGCGAGCAAAAAGTGAGAATTTTATTGAAAGCTATCCATCGTAAGACTTAGGGTCATCTTGAGCTTTTGCAGGAAATAATGCTAGAAATAAGACTTCTCTTCAGTCATTGGTGAAGTTCTGTAAAGACAAGCTGGGTAAATAGAATATGTAATGATAGAAACAGGGAAGAAAAATAGGCTTAAAAAAGCCAAACATAGTGCATTGAAAGATGTTGGAAAGATACATGTAATCTGCATGCATAATAAAATAGATTAATAAAGCATTTGAAAACATGAAATTGTAGGAGGAAACTGAAAAACCCGTTTCCATTCCAAAGTTTGATTAAAATTCTCATCCATTTATTGAAATTTTCCTAACATCTTGCCAGCTTGGACATGTGCCCATGGAAGCAACTATGCAACTATGCCGACAACTTATGGAGCGTCCACACCTAATGGATGCAGGCTGTTTTATCAATAACCCATTTAGTTTGTAAGACAAACATTCAACAATTGCTGAGATTTTTAGCCTGGCCTGAGTTCAGGGGAGGTCAAAGGGGAGGAAGGAGATATCCCTTCTGATGGATATATCCAATTAAGAAATCATTTATTCAATTTAGAAGTCACAATGGAAGTCCAAGAGCCACCATTTGGAAGTCCAACACTAGATGTCAGTTTAAGGATTCAAACATGTATCTCCATCTTGAAAACATTATCGCCTTACCATTAGAACACAAACCCATTGACAAGCATTCAACAATTGTTTTATCAGGTGCACATATTATTTCTTTACTTTAGAGTAAAGATTTAAGAGATATTCATCCTATCAAATTTATTCAACCTCATCCTTTTCAAAGAATAAAGAAATGTGTGGTATCATACGCTTTCATTTACAAAACTTCTAATTCTTTTCATGTAACTCTCTTTCTTAAATAGTTATTAAAAAATTTACATGGCTAACTTGCTAACTTGGATATCCACCCATATGGACAGCTATTTGGGCTTGTGGCAAACTACTGGACCTAGAACACAGAACTGGATGCGGGGTATTTATCAACATCCCACTGAGCTTGTATGTACTACAAGCAGTTTTTCTGCGCTTACCTATCTCTATGTAATTTTGAAAACTAGTAGACAGGAAAGCATTTGTTAGAGCATCTGCTATCATTTCTCTCAAGTACAGGACTTACACTTCTTTTTGAGCTACTTCATTTCTTTAATAGTGATATCGGAAATCTAAATGGTTGGTTCTACCATAGACTGTGGGATTTTGGGATTTTTAAATATGGTAATAAAAAATTTATCAATAAATTCATTCTAAGACTGAATAGCCATTTCCCAATCTAACACTGGTTTGAAGTTTGATGGATTTCTCTCGAGCCATACTAACTGTTTTGGTGCTTTGATGCTGAAAGATTTCAGCTCCAACTTTTGATCTACAAAAGCTGGCTGCTTTTCAGTCGTTGTAACAAGAAATAATAGCCGTCTAGTGACCTTTTATTGTTGATATATCTTGTCCAGTCAGCGTCATAAAAACATGCCACTTATTGTAACTCATTTGTAACCCATTAAAGGTGGGATCCTAATCATTTGTTCCTTAAAAATATGCTAGAACTTTGCTTCACAGCCTATCAATTCTGCTTACCTGTATTTGTCTTAAACTGCCTAATGGCTCTGGTCTAGTTCTAATTTTTGGATACATAAGACTCCACAGCCACCACTACCTTTCGATAGGGAACTAATCTCTCCATGGCTATGTTAAATGATGTGTTTTTAAGAGTGTATTAATGAATAAATTGATTTTTACATATATCTATGAAGTATATGATAACTACACATTATATAAAACGTATAGAATTTCATCAAATTCAGAGATTGATTACTGTAACATGATCCACTACAAGTGATTTCATAGTTGGATTTTCCTCTCTTGCTATTATTTCCAGTTCTAGCATATTGAGTTACTAGAAATGAGTTCTGTGACTTTATTTCCTTTCAGTATAATAGATGTGTTTATGTTCTATTGTTTGTTCAGTGTCTGTACTCCACAGTGTTGCGTTCACAATCTTAAGTTGTTTGTATAAGTCCATTTCAGTTCCCACTGCTTCATTTCCTTTTAGCATCATGGTGAAATTTGTATACCCATGCGAATTCTCACCATTTAATTTTGGGTTCATTTTGAAAGAATGATTTAATATATTGAATAGTACAATCTTGTAAAAAATTGGGTTTAGTTTTTGATCTGTCATTGATTCACATTTTACAAGTTCTCACCCATTTGACCTTGCCTTATTCATATTTCTACAGATCTTCATATGCCTTAACATTTATCATGTCTACTATTGCCCATCATATTCAAACATTCAATCCCAACCTGATTTTACCATTTCCTTATCTTGGGTCAATCCTATGGATTGAGGATGGATCTTATTCCCATAGAATTAACTCCCAAAAATTGTTAAACTCCTTTCCATTTTTATTCTCTCCATGAGTTTACTTAGTACATGTTTCATGTGATTTATTTCTATGTAATGATATTTAAAAGCATTGAATGTGTATCAATATATCATCACATTTTCATTTGCAAAAGCTTTTGCAATCAAGAGAAGAAGAATTCTAAGAACAACTTCAATTAAAGCATTAAAAAGCATCCAAACTTGCACCATCATTCTAAAGCACTTGCATTACTGAAAATTGTTTTCCTCTATCATTTTCATAATTGTAATACTAGTCTTTTGGAGGGTTTGACTTAAGAGAGCTTGCTCTAAGTGATGTGACAACCTCTAAGGTAATCTAAAATGTTGTCAGTGACAGTCCTTGACAATTAGTTAGGTGTAGAAAATTAGGCGAATCTAACTAGACATGCACATATAGCCAAATTAGGTCCATGGGCTACAAGGTGAATCCATTGCTTGCTCTAAACCTCCAAGGTAATCTAAAATGTTGTCAGTCGTTGACAATTAGTTAGGAGTAGAAAATTAGGTGAATCTAACTAGATATGCACATTTAGCAAAATTAGATCCATGGGACACAAGGTGAATCCATAGATCCAAATCTATGGATTTGACCCACGATAGAGTTGATAGATTATTTTGATTTCAAGTTAAAGTATAGACAATGAGAAACAATTTTCAGCCTCGAGATTGATAGAAATTAGTGAGATCAAAGTTTTCTTCTCCATCATCCTAGAGCTAAGTATCTTCATCCCTTCACATTTAATTTCCTAAGCATTTATTTATTCAATTATCATTGTTAAATCTATAATGTGAATTAATCGATATTGATTTATGCATGCTATTTCATTAAACTAGATTTATGCATAGTTGCTTTTATTCCATAACATTTTCATGAACCCATTTATAATTACACCACTTAAGAGTTGACCTTGGGTTATTACTCTAAGTTTGTCATACATTTTTAGATTTTTTATTTGGATACACAACAATTTACACCTTTCTATCTCATCCTCTAACCCTAGGATATTCTACTATATGATTCCTTTTTGGTCTAGTTCCTTAGTTTCTTTATATGCATTCATTTTAGTCTCAACATGTTCTTCTCTTTCATTACACATGACACATCCATCCTTGATATACCCACAACTTTTCATTTTAAGCATTACATGAAAATGTGTTTTCTATAGAGGTGTTTTAACATGTGTTATTGTTTCTCTTTCATTGAATTGGTTGGTGCTTACTCTTCTATTAAAGATGTAGATATCATTTATCCATACACTATGATGATCATATACCTTGTGATAATAGTGAGTTCTATCAAGCAAAGATCTATCATGTGATGCGCCCACAATGATGCCCATTGATTATATTACTATGTTCTTCAAATTTTACTCACCATTATTGTGTAGGAATCAACAATGGTGGAAGCACTTGTGGTTCACATTGATTGGATGGGTAGCAAACTATTGTTATTCATAAAACAACAATTGGTGTAAATATAGGAAATCAAGTGAATGACCACCTTCATTAGGAAAGAGTACTTTATGGATGGTGAGAATATTTAGTTGGAGTGTGGTAATATTGGCATGGGTGTTTTTTGTTTTTCTTGAAGTGTTGACTTGTTGATGGAATTTATTTAGATTTTGTCTTACAAATCCAAGGAGAGCATTTAAGTAGGTTGTCTCTCAATCAAAGATCTTGATTGCTAGGTTATTTCAATTTCTTATATCAAGTCGTTCTCATGTTATATTTATTCTAATGTTTGAGCGTGTTCTTTTTTATGACTATAAGAATTGACAAATTTGGCCTTGACTCCCTTAAATTAATTTGCACCCAATCCTCTCCTATTCTTGGACACATAGGTGTAATATGCCAATCTTGAACAAGAGAGAGAAAATGTGAATAGGAGTTACTCGAAAGCCTTAGTTTGTGTGTTTTTGGTTGACTTTCATTTGTGGATAGTTTGGAGTTGTATACACACTTGTTGGTATTTGTTTATCAAAATTTTGACTAAGCTTGGGAGGTTTCTTTGATCATATGAGGTCTTACAAGTTTGTTGCTTTGTTCTTGTGTTTGGGATGAATGTTTGCGATTAATCTTTGTGTTGAAATAGCAATACAAAGAGTAAATTTTGATGTGTTTTTCGAATGAGTTTAAATGCTTGAAAAATTAAATCTAAAATCCATAAAACTACACAAAATATGAAATGAACAATATAAAGGTAGTTCCAATATAATTAAACTACCTTTTTTGTGTTTTTTGTATTTATAATGTTAAGTGAATTTAACCTTGAAAGGAAGCAAAAGTGTAAATTGCCAAAATACACTTTTTAAACTAATTTATGAAAGGAGGTATGCACAAAATTAATTTCGATCATATAATTAAAAAGAAATAAAAATAGAAACAGTATATCATTACATAATGATTTATGTAGAGAAAATCCTTTTGGGAGAAAAAACCCAAGTCCATAACAACTAATCAACATGATTACTATACACCTGTATAATATAAGTAGTTGCAAGAGTGTCACTAACAAGAGATCTAAAGTAATTCTAGTAGTATAATGAAATCTACAAAATTCACTATTAAGCCTCCATCTAAAGCATCCAATACATAGGCAAATATCACAAGCCAAAATCCTAATGCCTAAAATTTCATCAAGTACTTCTAAAAAGGTTTTATCTTTTAGATTCATACTTTCTCCCATCCCCTAATTAAGAGTGAATAGATGGATGAAAGGCAATGAAACTTTTGGTTGTTCCTTAACTAAATAACATATTAAGCCTTGTCTAAAACTCCAATTTTGACATCTTGATAACCTTTCCTTATTAGGGTTCCTTTATTAACCTTCTCATCTCACGGCTCCCATGGTATTACTTTCATATCATCCCTAACTCCACAATCCCAACAATCTGACACATTTCCTTTCTGGTATTTTGGACTCAATCTCCCTTGCATACCTATCAGACTTTACCTCCCTAGTGCATGCCAAGCCTAAAACTCTACCATTTGAAGGCAAAAATGTGTACCTACATACAAGATGGTCGGAGAATTTCATTAAAGCATTTTCAATACTCACTAATCACTAGATCAAATCTAGGATTAAAATACAAGCCCATATCACACTTTTATAAAGGAAATATCCAACACAACAAAAAATTGTCAACTTCGATTGCATAAAGTGGTCTTTATTTTTTAAATTTGAAAATGAAGTAAACTAATGAAACATCAAAATATTTATGAAGTTTATGATTGTAATTTTTTTAAAATTTTAAAAAATCATTTAATGTATTTTTTTATAAATTTAAGAGCAAAATATGAATTGCTGAAAATTTCAGAAATACTGAGGTCTAGTTAACGTCACAAAAGAAACATCAAACAAAGTTGTTTTTTCTTTATTTTTGAATCAAATAGATAACTAATATATTTAGTGCATGGAAAAGAAATGAACTTTTGATACAAAAAATTCTCATAATAATGTTTTAAAGTCAACCTTACCATAACTTGATAGTTCCCATTAAATGTAACCTTTTGTCTAATTTTTTTTTTTAATTTTCAACAAAAAAAAAACCTTTTGTAGAGAACTCTCTTTTCTAACATATATTTTTAAAAGAATTTAATTATGAACCATTTTAATATTTTTTTATCAATTTCTAATCAGCGTCAACTTTTATTATAACTGCCTACTTACAATATTTAAAAAAAGACGCATTAAAACTAATCAAAATATTTATAAAAAAAAAAAGATTGTAGACTCGCTCTACAAAAGGGTATTTTATTTTAAAAAATCCATTTGACTGAAGAAATATTTAGTTATTTTATCCAACTAAATATTTTTAAACAATTAAAGATCTTTAGCTAAATAAAATGTTGAACATTTGAGATTGACGCTTGAATCTCTCAAGGTGACACCTTCCAAAATGTTACAACTGTACATAAATGGACTTAAGGAGCAAATTCAACATGATGTTCATAGAAGGTTACTAATTCTTTACCAAATTCTTTCCAACTAAACATTTGTCCTTGTCTAACACTCATCTTCCATCAATACCATCGGTAAGGTCCTAATTCAAAATACTGTAAGACTTTGTCAACCATGGAAATATATGACATATTATGAATTTTAAATTGTTGTTCAACAAGGCTTATCCATGAAATTACATATTTACCATCAAATTTATGAATGTTTATTCTTGGTAGGTATAATTATTGATTGCAAAGAGGTTATTTTATCCTTTGATTTGGTTTATTAGGGTTGTACCCACCTTGATTCTTTTTGGACTTTAATTCTTATTATAATTCCTTTGTAAACCTTTCTGAACCCTCATTTAAGGATTTTATAAATGGGTCAAAAAAATTATCTTTAACAAAAAGCATCATTTTTTCATGTCATTAAGGAATTATTTCCTCAATTTTAGTTGGTGGAAAATAAAATGGGTTCTTAAATTTTGTATGTGTAGAAAGGTCTTATGATCCTAAACATGACATGGTTTTAATTATGTTTTTATTTTAATATTTATTGAGGTAGGAAAGTATTTGGTGTGAGAGGACTTGATGTTTAAGTTTCAACCAAACTTTAACCATTAAATTAATAAATATATTTTATGTGTAACAATAAAATTTAACCACATTGAAAGAGGGATGGACTGAATTGATCTAGGCTTAATCCCAATGGGAAAAAGTCTAAAATTTTGATTAGGTTCACCTAGTTAGGGTTTGGTTCCTCTTTCTTAGTTGAATTGTGAAAATGTTGAAATTAGGGTAAAATAGATGATTATTGAAGTGATCGGGAAGATCAGTGAGCTACAGTTGTCGTACAGTGACACCAACTTGGATCTGTGCAAAATAAGATGTTTTGGATTTGTTCCCAGAAGTTTGACCTTATTTTTTGAGACCATTTAATATCAATTTGCCATGGTCCTCTGAATTATTAAAAGGTGAACCTATTTGTCTCTGCGAATTATGTTGATCCTTTTGAATGCATCTTTGCACTTGTTTCCTACACAGAAAGAAGGGAGAAATCATTGGGAATAGGGGTTTTCCTAAGTCAAACCCTGGTTTGTGAATTAACCTTGAATTAAATAATGCAAATACTGAAATAAATACTAGATAGATATACCTCAAATCTGCAATTGTTGATGATGATGCTTTTCTCTTTGAATGTAATCACATATGTTGTATGAAATGACATGAACATGACAAAACCCTAACCACACACACATGCTTGCATAAGATTGGTGTAATTTTGCTCCAAAATGGTTGAATGGTGAATATGCAACCTTCAAGATCTCTAAAAATGCTTGATGATGAATGCTTCAAGGATGCAAGAATGCTAGGATATGTCCACTTATGATGCTTAGATGAAATTAGGTTGATCAAATGTTTTTATATAGGGGGTTCTAGGTAAATTACCAATTGGGCCGACCTCCAACGGTCATGCAGAGCCATGAGGATCAAATCTTACCGATGAGATTAGCCCCTACCCCATTTCAAATTAGGACTTGATTGAGCGGGATCATAGCATTTTAGGACGCCATGGTCTAGACTAGGGCCACAATCAGGACCAAAACAATGCTAAAATAGGGTGGGTATCCCATGGTAGGACCCACAAAAGGTTGTTCATGGCCTCAAAAATGGAGAATAGGCACAAACATACCTAGAAAGGAGATGAGGATAGGACACACTAAAGTAGGGGCACAAGCATGAGTTGTAAATTGACCCGATGACAAATTATGATGCTACAATTATCACATTAGATTTGATGCTTGTGTTCTTAAATTGGTGCATCTTCACCTTGACTTGTTCCTTTTCTTCTAGAGATGGCCCATATTGGAGGATGAGAGGAGTTCTTTCTTGAGATGGTGGTCACTTTGGTTTGATTGCAAGTATCTTGATGGAGCACAAGAGCATGTGGAGATTCATGTGGTTTCACGTATGGCTATGATGATTTATTTCATTGATTGACCCTTAAGCAACATATTCAAGTGGGAGAATGTTGGGATAAGGTGTTGTACACGTTGCATAATGTTTATAATGTTTAGTTTATTATTAAGTGTGTGGTGCACCTAAGGGAACTTAGATGGGCATGCATCACTAGGAGTTAACATTCTTGGGGCCACTTTATATGTTGTATGTAACATTGAGAAATATATTTAATGTGGGTCTCACATTGAAAAAGTGTATTTAATCTAATATTGAGGAAATATAAATAAAGTGAAAACTTAGTACCCAATGCCAAATGTGGGGTCAATGTTTTTGTGAACTCATGGTTTTGAGTCACATGGTTTTTACTTTACAACTTGGTTGTATTTGTGTGGGTTTGTGTCTATATAAGAAAGCACATGTTTAGTAGTTAAGGTTGGTTGGGTTAGTGGGATGTCGTTATTGAGTCTTTCTGAGGAGTGCATATGTGAAGCATGGCAGGGGATGTGTGGATTCACGCTTGGAAACATGGAGGATGCATGAGAGAGGCTTAATGTTTAAGAAGTATTAATTGTAACTCTATAACTGCTCTGTATTAATTTATTGTTGAATAATAAGATGGAGTATGGATGCTTTTAGAGGCTGGGTTTTTTCCCTCATGATGGTTTTCCTAGGGTATATCTTGTGTTATCTTTTAGCTTATCCATTTGATCTATGCATAATGGTTATTCAGTAAGCTTGTATGCATTCTTTTCTCTTGTGGGTTATGTAGGAAATGGATTAAATTAACTGGCCATTGTTGCATTATTTCCTAACATCCTCTACAAGCTAGTTAAACTCATATGGGATTTCATCTAGGCCAATTAAAAATTTGATGAAATATTTCATAATGTGGCTTGGGATATCTATTTGTACACTAAAGGAGCTAGGACTTTGTCTTATTGATGTAAACAAACAAGACATTACTCTTCTTGCTAAATGGATTGTCAGAGCCTATGATGATAATGAGGCCTAAAATGTTTTTTCTAATAAATCATATTGTCATCGCCTTACCATATGGGCATTTTGCCTAGAATGAACTCAGATTTCATTCTCTTTCCATTGTGCCAATGCCCATAAAAATCAATGACATGTTTTGTTACCAAAAGTATACAAACAACTTGGAAGTTTATCAAGTCATGTTTCTCTAGAATGGGGATAATTTTGCAATGGCTTAAATCCATCAATCAAAATCCATATGGTGGTCCCCCATTATTGTTTTTCTAGATAAGCCACTCACAAATACTCCCTAGCTTCACTCCCTTATTTTTTTTAGAAAGGGACTTAGGCATCATAAATGCATCTACTTCAAAACCAATTCCACATGGCTCTTTTGGCCTCAAGCAAGAGAAAATTTGAATTTATCGTAGTTCAATTTTTTGACCTATTATGCTATAATTGATGATACCTCTTCTCAACAAATGTGAAAGAATTTGAGCAATCGTTTTGGCCTTGATGAAAAGAATTATGAAAAGAATTATAATTGGTATATCAATATTCCCTTCCATAATTACACTATAAAGAAAGGCTACAAGTGGATCTTGCCTCACTTACCCATGATTCAAATTTTGAATTTGATAGATGGTCTCTTCAATCTCCCCAATTTCATCTAGAACTTGTAAGATTTCAATCAATAGGGTATTTTGGAGCATAAAATTGTTCAATTTGCCTATCATTTGCTATATTAGGCCTTGTCAATTGGCACATGTTTGATACATCTTGACATTTTCAATCAAAGATGTCCTTTTTGTGGAAAACCTAAAACTATATTCTACCTTTTGAAACATTGAGTTCATGCCCAAGATATGTGGCACTAGATACATGACTTTTTATAATCCTTAGGACCTAAATTGTTCACTTTGCACAATGTCATTCTAAAAGACACAACTGAATTTCCTAATAAATTGTACTAGTTGTGGTATGCTCTTGAACTATAGATTATTTTCTACATTTGTCCAAAGAAATACTTCTTTTCCATTTTGCTCAGTCTTCTACATATATTGATTTTTCTACTCCAAATGGCTGATTATTTTTAATGTGCTCATTCAAATCCAAGTTCAATCCATCAAGGTTGCATGCAAGCTTTGACATCTTGAAAAAAAAAATGGACCACTAGGGGAAATACCTATGCATGGTGACCAAAGTGCCACCTTCACCATCATTTACCAAATCCTCTTATCAATGTAGGAGGCACAACCACTTGGCGTCCACACATCACTATTGAGAAAATATTTATAGAGCCACCACCACCTAGATGGCAACATTTTGGTTGAACCACTCCTCCTCAACCTTCAAATAGCTAAAGTGGGTGGTCTCCACCTGCATAGACCCTGAATGATGTGAGTGGGCTCCTCTTGACAAAAGGAAGATTTCCTTGACTTCAACTTGGTATCTCTCAATTGAGATTTATCCAAAATCAAACTCAAGAGGTTCTCGAGGAAGATGAAATGATTGTTAATGATGGGTGGGAACCTATGGATGGTCACAAATTTAACAAATGATGGGTGGGATCTAACCCTAATGGACAAGACCTTCCCCCTGATATTGGTACATTGTCCTTGCAACTTAATATTTTTTTTGTATTAGAAATAAAAAAGATCACATCAAAAGTCCTTCCATGCAAAGTAAAAAGGATGTAGAATTCTATCAGAAGGACTAAAACATAGTATATCTAGATCATGCATACATTTCTTTTCATAACAAGCAGGACTCGATCATCTCAAACATATATCATAGGCTTGCTCTAACAAAATGCCCCAACCCTAGGCCTATATTGTTATATAGGTATCATAACAAAAAATTCCAAAACTCCTTGAAAATGTAGTTATAATATCAAATATATATATAGAGCATCCTTTAATATATTCATCATCCTTCCAATTTGTCAAATATACATATGTTATATAGAGGGTGACAACCATTGTGGTTACAAGAATTAACCAATTGTAATCTTAGAAGTAGTGGTTCAAATACAAATTTTCACCACTTTAATTGTTCTTTTTGAAGAATCACAAATGACACAATATGTACTAGACTGGCCCCAATTGCCCCAAGACACATTTTTGAAATTTAATTTCTATGAGCCTTCCAAGAGTGGAGTCCACTTAATTCTCGAGCACTCAACTAAGAATATAATAGAATTTGAGATCGCATGAATAAAAGCTTTTAACACATTAATATATGATATTTTTATTGAAAACAAAACATGACAATTTTATTCACCAAAAATCAAACATAAAATAAATTTGATAATAAAGATTCCAAATAAACTTAGTCGCATTACTTCAATGCGATAATCTTTTTAACAAACACTTCCAAATAGCCTCTAATAAGATTCAGAGCAAAATTATATCAAATGTGTCATAGGACACTTGAATCTTATACAATACCCAAAAAAACAATTTACAAAATACCAAGACAAAAATAAATTTTAAACCCTAGCCCAAAGAGACGTTGGGATCGGAGAGCCGCGCAGGAAGAAGTTTGAAAAATATCCTTTAAACGTCTTCAATTCATTATTATGCCGATTTGAAAACACGGGGACGGAAACAAGTTTACCAGTGACAGCTGGAAAAGATTAACTCCACGGAATCTGGCTATGAAATATACACTTTAGCCGGAGAAAAACTGAATTAACCAAAATCTAGTGGGCTATCATACAAAAGGGAATCCCTGGTTTAGGGAAGCTAGGCGGTGTCTTGCCCTGCAAAACCCCGCCCTGATTAGTCGGTATCGAAAGTGTCTGGTAGAAAACAGGTATTTCCATGGTACCCTTTATCTCGGTACTACTGCAATAGTCTAATGGCTAATGGGAACCCTTAATTCTCCCACAATAGTAGTTCTCATTACGATATGATTTTCTTCAGCATATGTTTCTGCTATTACATACCATGTTCCATCTTGGACAGTTAACTGTCATATATACATTTTTTCAGTCAAATTCAAGTGAATACCATAAAATTGCTCCCCAATTTATACAGCTGAAATGTTCCCAGCCCTAATCTGGTTTCGAGGGGTACCCCACCATATAAATGATGAACTAAATATGGCATCCAGTAGCTTGAATCAGTTTCAGTTCTCATTTAGTCTTGAACTTATTAATAAACTTTGCTACTAAGGTGTTCTTATATTGGAATTACGTCAAATACTTTAAACTGTAAGGTAAAGAGCTCAACTAATCCAAAATTTACAGAAGCTTCAGCATGGTGCTCTGAAACCCATATAATCTCCGTGTTGATATTGTCTCCATACGTCAATTGCTCCAAAGGTGGTCATAAGGATGGCACTTATGGCCATTACAGTGCTAACAGAGAAAATGATTAGGGAAACTCTCCCATGTTTCGTGATTGCTCGTTGGATGATGACAAGACCTAACGCTGAAGAAATAAAGCTTGCAATTGAGAAAAAAACTGCATGCTCCAAAGGTACCAATCCTAACAACAAAAACTGTGCTACAGACATGGAAGCAGAGAAAAACACCATGAATGCACATGTTGCAGCTGTTACCTGCCAATCAAATAGTGATCTGTTCAAGTATTTTACTGTAACCTAGATAAACACACTTTCATATGAAACAGCATAAAACGACAAACATCCTACCCGATTTGGCTCATGTCTAAGAGCTTTGCACAGTAAAACTGTGTTACCTGAGGTGACAGTCCAATTTGGAGAAGAAAAGGGTTTATAATCATTCCTCCCCCTACACCAAGCATACCTCCAAGCATTCCTGCTACCAATGCCATTGTTGAAAACAAAACTGTTTCACAACCTCTAGTAGTAGTTTTTGATGGTACCTGCACAGTAAGTAGGACTCTGACCATAAGAATCTATATTGATTCCACACTATACAGTATATAGTCTGCTCTTACAACCTAAAACGGTGAACCATCTGTAATACGTACACATCACCTTTTCATTGAAATGAATTCCTGAATTTCCAGATCGAGATGCCATGCAAAATGTCACTGCAAGAGCAAGAGGAATTTGAAGTCCCGATATAAGCCAGTATCCAAGTCCACATGGTTGTATGTGAAAGATATTCTGCTTTGCAATCAAAACATCTTCAGTAGCATGCAAATAATTGAAAATTCTGCAGTCTAACCTTGCATCGTTACTTAAACAACCATTCTCTTGTATTTATAGAATCCAAAAAAAGGTCCTGCCTTTATTAGTATGTTATAAGAGAACATTGCATGATAAGATGTGCAAATTTTATAACCTAATCAAGCTAGGTGATAAGGTAGTTGGTCTCCCAAATGCATCTGTTTTTATGAATTCGGCTTTTCAAGAAGCATCCCTTTAATGAATCGATCCTTAGAGGTCTGATGGTTCTGATTAGTAATGTCGTTTTTGTTTGCATGAACCTTACAATCAACCTACTCTTTAAGATATCCCGATTTCTATTATTGGAAATCAGACCTATGCATATCAAAACCCACAGCTGCTATGTAAATCTGGAGCTGGTCCCCTTCTTGATGCTCTGAATGGGAAATATGCCTTTCATTGTGATAATTATAAAATATTAAAATCTAATCAAAATAAATTTCTGGCTTTTGCATGAAGCTGCAAGACAGAGAAACACGATCACAGAAGCCAAAAGAATTTTTTTAATAATTGACTGTTTCATCTCCAGAAAAGCAGAGTTCAGAGGGAAATTGATTGAAAGAACGAGAGATATTATATTAATGTATCAAATACTTTAGGGGAACTTAGCATATCTAGGATTCTGACCTGTGAACTGGGGACTCACTACATATATGCCCTGGATAAGGATGTTTTGGCACTATGTTAGACTGTAGTAGTTTGTGGATCAGATATCCTACTCCTTACATGAATGCCTTAAAAAGTATGGTAAGCAGAAATAGCTACAAAAGGGGATATTAGAGTGTAGAAATAGCTTCAAAAGGAAAGGTTAGAGTGTATGCCATTTCGACACAAACTGCACTATATGAATGGTGCAGACTTAATGTGGTGTAGTTGAAAGGTTGGATATCCTACTCCCTACCAGATTTGCCTAAACAAGGAATTCAGGAAAAATTGGATGCTAAAGATTTCTGAGGAAGTTAAAATATTGGAGATTTTCACCCTCTCACCGGGCACAGAACTAATGATGCACCCTCACAATTGATGCGGTACATTTTGTAGGTCATATATCCTACTCCATAAAAGGAGCACCTAAAAAGTACAGTAAGTAGAAATAGCAACTAAAAGATAGTTTAGGATATAAAGAGTATGTGACCCACAACATGCATATTGTCAATTGAGAAGACTCAATCCATAGAAGTGTAAGTAGATTGACCTGGCTGGATGTGGTGTAGTTTGTGAGTCCAATTTCCTACTCCTAAAGGTTTTCCTTAAAAAGCTTATAGATATCCAATGGAGCTGTTGTCTTCTAGTTAGTGCCATTCAGTTCAAACAAAGGTACAGAATACAAATGGAATTTGTTTCCACTCTAAGCCATGTATAAAAGCGTGTTTTTTTTTTATCTAGGCAGGAATAACTATTCCTACCTGCAGTGTACCAAGAGGGATTTAAAAGAAGTGTAAACCTTAAAACAAATGAAACACATGAAATAAGCTACATCACTGTGTTTACATAACTTCTTATCTCGGCATCCTCTAAGTACGCACATCAGATAAAATGAAACCCACAAAAGCACCAGTATATTCAACTCCTCCGTAAAATCAACTGTAGCCCCTTTTTCTATTGAAGAGGGGTTTCAATAAACTCTTTCTACTGTCTTGGGACAATATGGAAAGGCACCTAAATATGAAAAAGAAAGGCTAAAGTTCACTTCCAATATATAGAATTTGGTTTTCGTGTATAAAGGATCCTTGGTCTCCCAAACACAGTGTGCTCCAACCAAAGATCACCTTTTGTTGAGTATATTTGCAATACTTTAAAATCTTAAATGCAGAATGTAAATTGACAAAAATCAATCAGAGTCTACCTAGAATGCACAGTAACATCTCTAGTCCTTTCTATTTTTATTTAAATTGCACAACTAGTAAATAATGTATAAGAGAAAGCAACTTTTAATTCCCAAATCAAACTAGTAAGTGATGTATAAGAGAAAGCAGCTTTTAATTCCCAAATCAAAAATAATAATACCATGAATGCAACTATAAGAATTCGGAAACTCCAAGATACAATCTAAATGAACAAGAAGCTATGAATGAATTCCAAAATCCACAAGAGAAAAAATGAAAACTGGAATGCTGTAACTGTGTAGATATTCCTTCAAAGTGGACTCTACCAACTGAAACCCTCAGATTTCCAAAGGAAATCCAATCCACCTACCTGAGTTCTGGATTCCATTGTTAAGTGTAAGTAGAAAGAGGACAGTCTTGATTCATATACCGATGGCTAATAGCTGCAAATAACTACTGATGTGAACTGGCTAAGAAGACAGTGCTAGAGCAGAAAAAAAGGATGGGGATGTAGAAGGGAAAGACTGCCATAGTATGCCTCCTGTAGAAATAACAGGTAGATTTGTTGGCAGTTCCAAAAATCCTTGAAGCAAAAAGCGAGAGATGAGAGATAAGAAGCAGTAAAACGAGAATATGGCTCTCCCCTTCATTAGTAGAATTTCAGCACCAAACTAGTAGAGGCATGATGCGGGAAAAGAACAGAGAATACTCAGCCTCGTGAGGATTACTTATAAAAGAAGTGGAAAATTGTAGTGAACCAATCAAATCATATTTGCTGGAAAATAATAGATAGAATATTGGACCTTGCGGATTGCATGTAATTTAATAGCAGAAGGTCGCAGTACACTAATCCAGGCGAAGTTTGAAAAATTCTATTGCAAAGGTATGAGTGCAATAATGGTATACCGTATAAGCATGAGATAGGGAATATATTGGGTCAGTTGTGTTTATATAGAACTATTCAGGGTTGGACTAGGAATGATATAATCCTCCCAAATAGAAAGAGTTAAAATCAAACCTAATGAAAACAGTTGTTAAGAGTGAGATAAGACAAAGATGCAAAATTCAGGCAACAGAAAACAAACACTATTGATTGAAAACTAACCATGGTGTGCATCATTGATCCGGTCTTCAATTCATATGGTCATCTGTGTCCTATAATTCACTCTTGATGGTCCTAGCAGCAGCTCGCCATCAAGGGTGAGCTCTAGGACACAGTAGCTGTTTGACTCTAATTTGCTACATATGAAGGACTCAGTGGGTGAAGTAGAAATAGCAGAAAATGGAGTTGAGAAAGAAATAGGTGGGGGGTGAAGGATGGGGGAGGGGCAGAGAGAGAGGATCAGATCTCCTTTTCGAGCAGGAGAGTATTTAGAAGGAAATAGGTGGAGAGAGAGAGAGAGAATTCCGTGTATATGTGAATGGATCGGCATCAATGTAGTAATTTGAGTGTCAGATATCCTACTCCTCACAGGACTTCCTGTGAAGTGTAAACTACAGAAGGAAAAGACAGCTACTAAAAAACAGCTTGAATATCTGAGATTCAACCCGTGGCAATGGATTGGCAGTGATATAACACAGGTAACAGTTTAGATATCCTACTTTCTAAAGGACCATCTACAAAGAATTCTCATGCAGTTTCATTTAGAAGAATTCTTCCTAAAATAAAATAAAAATGATACATAGGAAAGACAACTGCCAAAATTGAGTTTAGGACACCTAAGATTCCCACGTCAGAGCCGAAAGATTTTTTTTCTTGCATGTGGGAATGGATTGGCATAGTTAAGGTGGTGCAGTTTATGGATCAGAAAACATACTCCGGAAAAGAATACCTAAAAAGTACAGTAACTACAATTTTACAATAGCAACTAAAGGGCAGCTTAAGATATCCAAGTTTATAACACTCAAACTACATCAAATAAACGGTGCAGTCTTAATGGTGTGTAGTTTGTAGGTCAGATATCCTACGCAGGAAAGCAATGTGTAAAACAACCACTGGCTATTCTAACGGCTGTGGTCTAGCGGTTAGTGCCACCCGGTGCAATCCCAGAGGGCAAGCTCCCTACATTAATGCAGGGTTCAGAGTACATTTTTTTTAAATGGAGATTTTTTCACCCAGACTTACATGCATGAAAGTGTGCTTAGGACAATTCTAAAATGGAGGTTTGTTCCATTCCAGGCCATCTTTGTAAGCGTGTTGATCATATACCTTAAGACAGAACATGGAAATAAAAGAGGACTGCATCAACATGTTTATATACCTTCTATTGGTCTACTCCCAGTATAAGCACTAAATGAAATAAAACCCCCACAAAGAGCCAGTAAAATCAATTATACGTGTTATAAACTTCTAATTACAATGTACCAAGATGTTTCAGAATTAGTGTAAACCCTAAAAGAATGTACACACCCAAAAATAGACTGCACCATCATGTTCACATGCCTTCTTATATTGGCCTCCTCTGAGTATGTTCACCAAATAAAATGAAACCCACACAAGCACCAGTAAAGTCCATTCCTTCACGGGAACAGCTGAAGATTGCATCCGCTTTCCATTTAAAAGTGGTACCTGCAGACTCTTTCTACCTTCTTCAGACACGATACTGGAAGGCAGTTGCATTATAATGTCCTCTGACTGTGTTTCATCACTTCTTCGTTTATCGATTCCATTGCATATTTCTTTTGGGGTTCCATTGTGATAATCTAAGATGAGATTTCTTGATGAACTCTCCAGGGCATTTTCTTGGAGTATCTCACCTTCATGAGCCATAGACAATGTATAGTTTTTCTCTGTGTCAAGTTCAGATTTTCTTTGGTAATGAAATGTCTCTGTTTGCCACTGCCTGAGTGCACTCTTGCAACTAGAGAAGGTAATAACTGAAAGAAATGAAGCAAGCAGGGAAGTAATAAGCCATTCAGGAAACATCACGTTACCGATGACTCCCAGGCTTATGCCCAGCAGCATATTAGGCTGGAGGAGCAGGGCAATTTCATAGTCTATCAGAGGCTCATGATTGAAGTCAGGATGGCCTCTAGGGATATAGTATATCACACTAGCAATGGAACCCCCCAAGACCATGAAAGCTGACAGTGCTGCCGAGGTTCTGCTGTCAAACTGCAATACCAAATTCAGAATTGGGATAAATAGCCCACCACCACCAATTCCCCCAGCACTGGCAACACTCGCTGCAGCAACTGTCAAGACGGTCGCTGATACAGTTCTTAATCCAAACCTAAGAGGGGGCCACCTGGGTCCTATATTTGTATCATTAGCCTTCTGTTTTTGCCACTGGGAAGCCATGCCTAAAACGTTTCGCCATGTGGGTGGTGCTGTCTTGGTATCATGGCAATCCAATTGAGCGATTTCTTCAGATGAGGCATCGCTCCAATATTCTCGAAATGACCCAGCAGCATCCAAATTGGCTGCAAAACTGCAAGCTTCAAGAGAAATCAATGCCAGAAACGCTGCCACCCAAAAAGGCAGTATCCATGACACTTTCATGGCTTGTTATACTAGTAATCTTGAAATATGAAAGCAGAGGATTTTATCTTTCGTATTGCTGTTGATTCACACAACAATTCTATTAGCAAATTTTTAATGCAATATGCCAAATACCTTGATCGCCACACTTGAAAACCATCTGCAATATGACCCCCCTATGCATGCAAATTTTGTTTTAGATTTCTTGTCATCTTCAATTTCACACTACAGTATATCTTATCCACTTGGGTGGATTCCAGGAGGGGCACCAATATGTAAGATCGCACTACATAGCGAGAGGCCGGCTAAAGATGACACCTACATGCCTCATTAAGGCCGATCTAAATCACACCGAATAATTCCCAGATCATAAAATGCCAAAAAAGTATAATTTTTAAGCTTCACCTAAGTTGGAAGGACGTCCTTTTCAGAGCACAAACTCCACTATAGTAAGTGGATTGCATTTGTCTCTACAGTTTAATATTTTATGGACTAAGAGGTAGAGACTGAAGGTTATTTATTTATTAAAGGATTTGTTTAGAGGTCGATATCTTGTAGACAATAAAGATCTTTATTGTATAATGGGAAATAAATAGGTCTAAAAGGTTAACAGACATTTGGGAAGAGGGGATATATATCTTTTGTATGGTCTAGAGTCAAAAAGTGGAAATATAAAACTACTTTATTTTAGATTATCTTTGTCAAATATATAAATAATTTAGCAGATTCAGCAAGAAGAATGTTTGCAGAATGAGAAAGTTCATTATGAAGATTAACAATTCACAAAGTAAAAATAGGCCCGCTTTCTTATTGGTCATCTTGATCTCATAGACATTAAAAGTTTGAACCTTGATAGATGTGTTAATCAAATAACATATTATTATGTCAACAATCATTTATACTCAACCAATTGAATTACAAGCATTTAATATATAATTATAAAACAGTTTTAATTGAAAGAATGTGCCTCCTTAGAAATCCCACAAATAGCTTCTGTAGATTTTCACACGTCAATGTGGTTTCCGTACTTGCTATTATTAGTGCAATTTATATATGTGGAGCATCAGTACACGTCCTTATTATGCTCTTTGCAGTGGCATTGATTTTTTCAATATATTTGATTGTCTTTTATCTTTAAACTATACTTAATTCAACCGTACTCATATATTTTAAAATAGTTGCCTTGGCTTTATTAATAAAGTTAAATATAATGGGAAATTGTTGGAAGATTTAATAGTATTTTAGACTATTTATATGAAATGGTTTACTATTCAATCTATATCAAATAATATTAATTATAATTTTTTAATACAATACAATATAAATATTATTGTAGATATCTAAATTACATCATTTTTATGATAGTTTTATAATTAATTCATTCAAATCAATTTTTTTACATCATCCTATTAATTTAATAAATTTGTTTCATGTTATGAGATCTCATATATTAATTAAATCAATTTTTTCTTAATTAATTCATTTTTAATTGATTAATTAATTGGCAATGTTATTGTCTCAATTATTAATTAATCAATTTTAATTCTCATATTTATCCTTTAACCTTATCTTCTAGATTAATTAATAACAATCAATTTTCAAATCAATGCACTCAAAATTAATTAATCATAAAAGTAATTAATTAAGTATTCTTTCATGCATTCCGTAAATAAAAATCTATGCACACATATATAATTAATTATGAAAATAATCGATTAATTACCCTTGCATGTCATCCTCCAATGTCAACTTCTCTTATTCACACAAAATTTTAAATTTCTATTATTTTATATGTGCACAAATCTTAAATGGAATAAAGTAAACAAGGGACACAATGGTTAGTGTTGATTGGTGAGAGAGATAAATATATAGAGGGAAAGATGTTGAGAAGGGAAGAGGAAGAGGGATGTGGAGAAATACATAAAAGTAGCTATCATTTGTTTAGGTCTAGAGGCATTCTACAATGACATCAAGTGTTGAAGTGTAAATATGTTTTTGATTAGGAAAGCAGGGATTAACCAAACCCTGACACGTTACAAAAGGAACAAAACAGGGGTGCTCACCCCAAAGTACAAAGGAGGCCACAACAGGGCACTCCCGTCACACATGTCCAAAGGACCATAAGCAACACCAGTCAAAAGGTTGTGGAAGGAATAGGGGACCACGAGGAACAGACAACCCAAAGGCCAATAGGCCAAACCCGAAACTAAAGCAAGAGACTCCTAGAGATAAGAACAAAGAAGACAACCCACAAAGTGGGCCAACCTTACGAGGGGGGAAGGGAGGCTCCCCAAGTCAGGTAGAAGATCAAAACGGTCACACCCCAGCAAGAAGTCAATCCTCCAATAGCAAAACTCCTTTTCACCTCAATAGAAAGGGAGCCCACTTCCATAGGAGCAGAGAAGGAGAAGACCAACATACTAGAGAACCAATCATGAATTCAATTAATAACCAATCAGCCGCAGAGGAGAGAAGACCATCATCCTCTTTCACATAGCAAGTCACCACCTCTATAGGGAACACAACCACCTCCATAGGAATCACGAAAGAAGAAGACGAGAACCAACGAGGCCAAGCTCGCACCACAACAAACAGAACACAACCACCTCCATAGGAATCACGAAAGAAGAAGACAAAACCAACGAGGCCAAGCTCGCACCACAACAAACGGAACACTCCCCACCTCAAAAGGGAAAAAATCGAACTCCATAGAGGCTTTAAAGGCGAGCACAATCGTGAAACTAGAAGCAATCCATAACCAAAAACCAACATAGGCAAGGGGCCTTTGAAAACTAACAACAAACCCTTGGCTATCAAAGATAACAAGACTAGTGTCCGTACAAACCAAAATAAACAGTCTCAATGAAAAGACGAAAAGCAACCCAATGGTGTTGGAAGTAACCACCACAGTCCAACTCCAAAAGGCAAGACACCTACCACTTGAATCTTAAACAAGCACTATCATCGAAACCGCAGCAAAAAACCAAGAGCCACCCACAAGTCTCTACAAGATCCATGAAGGAAGTACCCCCACTGTAGTCCATTTTAACACTGAAGGCATTCATCGCCAGGCAATCCCTATAAGGACACTAAAAGAAATGCCCCAAACACCCCACATTACCCATTCCAGCAGGGGTCCAAAGAAACCATTGCAACTTAAACAAGCACCACACAAAAACATCCAAGACAGAGAGATCCAGTGGCACACACCAAACCACCACTTCATACGCAAGCATGTGAAACCAACAACACAACTTAGTCACCATACCACGTCCCGGGTCCCTAGGCTGTAGGTATCCACACACAACCAAATGACCTCCAACCCAAATGCCAAGTATGTCCATGCACAAATCAGTCACAAAGACCTTGAGAGATAAACTCAAAGAAAAGACCCACTCAACCAACAAGAACAAAGCAGGTAACCTCCAAGCGACACCAAAGGTCACGAGAGCCAAAAAAAGAGCCATGAAAGCAACAATTACTACTCCCATGCACAAGGTCAACATCAACAGACCTTTGAGGCAACCACAACCAAGAAGAAAGGTCAGAAGCCCCAAAATATTGCATCTGAGAGACACAACAACACCCATAACAGACCACCAAAATCGCACCATAGTGAACATAGGACCACAAGTTGTCCATGCCCCCAAGAAAGCACCACACAAGTTTAGTGTCACACAAACACCCATAGATGACAACACCACTGAAGGAAAGTGGGGTGTGCAAACAATGGGGGAAGGAGAGTTTGCAGAGCCACCTGTGGAGCCCCGTAAAGACAATGTGCTCGGGTACCACATCAATCCCAGAGCAACAAATTAGAAACATTCACTAGCAAGGGAGACTATCTTCTCATGCTACATACATGGGAAAAGGAGAGCCAACATCCTCCACAGACGGAAGACCCAACCCCCATCCACAGTGACACAAGTAATGAGCTCAATAAAGTCAGCATCCACACCTCCCTTGTAGCCAAAACCGCCAAAAAAGGTGGGGGGAACCCTCCAACCACGCAAAATCTTGGAGGGACAAAGGGCCTACACAAAGGGCCATTAGAGTAGAGGATCTCCCTCAACAACTTTGGTAGGGTGCATCCCCAAGGAAACAACAGGCCACAATGACCTGTAATCGTGCAACCAAGCAGCCTCCAGAAGACTACAACAATGGGGCCAGGAGAGGCCAGAAGCATGCACAGGGCAACGAAAACCCAACACCAGAACTGGTTGAGCTTCATCATCCACTTCACCATCTTCATCGCCATCCACTAGAGTTGGTTGATCTCCATCTTCCTCTGCTCCAACTTCTCCACCATCGCATTTAGTTTGAAATTCTCTGTTTCCCGCTCCTTCGCTTCACTCCGCCATTCCTTCTCAATAATATTAATGTTGCCCGAAGTGTAAATATGTTAATAAAATATCTTACCTTTTATTTTAAATTTGAAATCATTTAAATACCAAAGTATTAAAATTTCAAATGTAATATTTAATAATAAATATAGATATAAAAATTTATATGAATCAATTTTTTTTCACATGGGCTTTCTTTTTTAAACATTTTTTTAATTTGTTTTGTTTTGTTAATGCATTGAAAACTGCATACACATAATAGCCATATTTTATGTGCTTGGGATCTAGAAAAGGTTTGCAACAATCAAAGCACCCCGCAAAATGACATTGGGAGCTAGGGAAATGGAACAGATAATTGGAAATAAAACATTCTGGCTTTTGTCAACATTTGCCACTTTCTTGAGATTGTCTAGCTTCATTTCAAAACTCCATTTCATTCAATGCCCTTGCCCAATGAGGAAATATTTTAATCCTCCAATGCCAAAACAACATCGCACCTTGCAAATTATCTCACCTAGACCATCATCTAGCGATTCTTTTGGTTTCCTTCAAGGACTAGGTGAAAAATCCAGAGGACTTGCTCCGAGTAGTAGTGATTGTTTTTGTGAGAAAGATCTAGACGAATCACATTGCAACCATCACCCAAATATGTTGGAGAAGTATACATTCGGTCTATGTAGAAGAAACCCTAATTTTCGTAAACATCCTTTCAATCATCACACATACATCGTTGTCATAGGAGGAGGGTTTGATATCTAACGAGAAGGAGTTATAGTTCTCAACAAAGCAAGGGTAGGACTCATAATCATAAGCCAATACAATAGCACTGGATTCCCAAAATACAATCACTGACCCAAAGACCTATGGTTTTAGTAAATAATATGAATCAAAGGAAAGAGGAAAACCTTGTTGAAGGACTGAAGATTACTTTCGCGGAGGAAGCACTCATTACCCAAGTTCAAGTTTTTAGAGATAGAGTGCTCATTGGTATGTTATGGAACCATATTCCTTCCAAGTTAGAGTTATTCGACTAGATGGAGTATCATTGGAAAGGGGTTTGCAATGTTTTTTTCTTAGAATGGGAACTAGGTTTTTTGTAACCATTTTTAAAGATAGTGACAATAGGGACCAAACCCTTAGGAGGAAAGCTTGGTTCATGGATGGAGTAGGTCTATACACTTAATCATGGATCTAATTATCTATATCCCCTATTAAATTCATCCTCGTGTGGATCTAATTGCATTCTTTACCTCTTGAATATAGAGAAAGAGAAATACTGGAAATTTTGGGCAATAAAATATGGATATTTATGAAGCTTGACAATGTTTTCTTTGAAGAACTTGAAGCCCTAGTTCAAATTCATGTCATTCTTGATGCCCACTAACTCTTTCCCAAATCGGTAAATATACACTCTAGAATGGGTATATGTAATCAAGAGATTCTTGTTGAAAATCCATTGTCGGTATGTTCCAAATGCCATCACAAGGGTCATCTCAGAGCAAATTGCATATGGAAGGAAAACTTATCTAAAATTGATTTTAGATCTTTCCTTCAAATGGAAATAGAGGAAGATCAAGAAATAGTATTGGATGATAGAGAGGAAAAAGACCAATTGTTGTTTCTGGAAATTGAATGGAGGGGTATAGAAATAGTCCTACAAATAGAGATAGAACCTACAATGAAATTGGAATTAATATCTTGCACAAATATAGTGATGGACTTGCATAAAAACAAGCACCTTGGAGAAGGCCTGTAGCTAGAAAGGGATCAAGAAGGCAGAGCCACAAAAGGGAATGATATAGAACCTAATACCCTAGAGGTAGTCAACAAGGAACTTACTTTGAAAGATACACAAAAGTATAAATTAATAATTTTGGTTGACAAGAGGAAGGATATAACAAACCTGTTTTATTCCCAATGGTGTAAAAATCTAGTAAGATCATAGGGGATTATGGAGAACACTGAGAATGCACAAATACAATCAGAAGGAGTAACAACAATCCCCTCCATTAGCTAGTCACAAGATGAAATGCAACAACTCTCAAAAGAAAAGGAACAATGTGAAGTTTATCAAATTAACTAAAATTTATTAGAGAAAAGATTGGAGGGGGATTATGGAGAACACTAAGAATGCACAAATACAATTAGGAGTAACAACAATCACCTCCATTAGCTAGTCACAAGATGAAATGCAGCAACCCTTAGAAGAAAAGGGATAATGTGAAGTTTATCAAATTAACCAAAATTTATTAAAGGTAGACAAAGGTGTATTTTTCCTAAATAGAGAGGATTTGATAAACCCTACATGGAATGACCAAGTACAATACCAACTACACCAATACATGCTATCTCAAAAAGTGCAAAGCATTCGCCATTGGAGAATCCCCTTAAGGAAGAATTTGTTGCAGAAATAGCCAATAGAGTAGGTCTCTAGAAAATCTCATAAATTGAAAAGGAGTTAGCTATGGGGGATAATGAATTAGATAAGGGAAAGTTATTCCTGAAAGAGGTAGAAAAGGGCGTGGAAAACCCAAAAAATGAGGCTTCAAGTTTTGACTACTCTCAAACACTCTATGTTTCTCAAACCACTAGATCACAATCTTCAATTAACAAAACTCCAAGTAGAAAGGACTGCAAATTGGCAGCCTGTAAAGCCCAAAAAGAGGTAGTGATATGGATTCAAACTAAATTGGACAAAGTTATTCACTCAATAGGAAATAAATCTCAAAGACTGAGAAGAGCATGCTACTCTTCTTGCAACTAACGAAGATCCTTTCATCTTGTCCTAACTCCCCTGTGACTCCTAATCTTGCCTCTATAGATATGCCATAGAAAGCTACCTCCTATGAGGCTAAGAAGATGAGGAAGGCCCAAGGTCCCCACCCCTTGTAAAAAAAAAGAGAATTAAGGTTGACAATGAGGTTGAAATGGAGGTTGGGAAGGATGTTAGTAAAAGTGTTAGTGCCAATTGTAGGCGCTCTAATAGACTAGCGAGCAGCTCAATGGGAAGTGTTGCTAAGTAGAATTTGGTGGGTTATGAGGAAGATTATGATGAGGAGCACTCTAGTGAGAATGAGGATGTTGAGGAAATTGAGGAGACTGAAGATGACACCTAGAAAGCTAGTAGTTTGGCTAAATCAACTGATGAGGGTTCAAATCAGAGTCACAAGACTAAATCCTTGGACCTTACCCTGGATGTGATACTAGATGAGGTGGTGCAAAAAGGGGATAATGTGAATGATTGTGCAATGTGCAAATCTATGGCAACAGATTTGGATGCTTAAAGAAGAAGGTGACAAAGCTAAAAAAAAAAGATGATGAGTCTTGTGGATGATCCATAGTTTGGCTACCTCAATGTGCCTGATGTTGATGAAGGTTCTTGGCAGGGATGTGGACACTAAATGGAACTATAAGGAACTGTTTAAGTTCCTTACTAAAGATTGGAGCAATGTGCTCAAGTAGGCTGGGTAGGCTAGTTCTTTATGGTCTTTTTATGGTCTCTTTCTAGTTTTATAACCCCGATTCGATGTTATATACTGGTTTATATATTTGATGCTAAGATTTTTATACTCACAGTTACCATTAGTAAATTCTACTAGTTTAATGCTTATGTGTTTTTACTCTTAATGTTGTCTGAGGGCTATTAGTGTAAGGGCCAACACCCTTGTTTTTATTGCTTACTAATATCAAAAACATACTAACAAACCTAACAAATAATGTAATATTCCTAACAGTTCCATAATAATTAAATGAGTTGTTATTAGAAATCACTTTATATTACACACCATTATTCTAAAATATGTGGGCATATATAAACACAAGAATACATATATCACACATGTATTTGATTTTATAAACATCGGGTACATTTATTTATATGCATGGGTATATATATGTATATGTTTTTATGTTTACATGTTTTTACTAGCATATGAAGTCATATATGTACATGTAAATATATAAAAACATTTGCCCTTACTATTGAAGTGTTATTAACTATACCACACACAATAATTACCACTTGACACTAATTAGGTTCTCATAGCTAAAATACATTTTTCATGTAGTTGAGAAATGTAGAAAATGAAACCAAACTGTAACTCAAATTTTGATGAGAAAGACATGAAATCATATTTCATTCACCAAATTGAATTCACGAAAAGTAGTTATTAATGTTTGAGTGTGTGTACATTCTCAGACTTTTGATGATCATGATTTTTCTCTTGGATCTACTTTCCTCTCTTTGATGATACTCTCCCTCTCATCCTGTTAAGGTTTGGACAAAACAAAGCAATAAACAATATTAAATATAATGTAAAATTAATGGCAAAAAACCCCTTGTTAATGGGGCCAAGAAGGTTGATCTCCCTATTAACCCATGGGCAAATGTGGTGTGCCCCTGAGCTTGGGTGGGTCAAGATCATTTTTTATGGGGCCACAAAGGGAAACCCCAAGGCCAGTGGTGTTGGGTGAATCGCACGAGACCACAATGGCCTCGTTCTTACAAAAAGGTCAGAGTTTTTAGGGGTGACCACAAACAACATTGTGAAGTTTAGCACTGCACTCCTAGGATTGCAATTGGCCAAGGATCTAAATGTGAGACATCTCCACCTTAAAGGAAAATCACTAATAACAATCAATGCAATTTGGAAAAATTCCACTCCCAACTAGAAACTTGATCGTTGGTTAAAACCAATACATGAGCTAATTTGAACATTTGAAAGATTCATATTGCCACGTGTGTATTGGGAAGGCAATGGTGAAGTGGATGAATTGGCCAAGACGACTATGATGGAAATGATTGCCCCATGTGGTGTTAGTTGTCGCCACGTAGACTCCACATAAGATTGCACCACCCTTGATAGGATGGTGGCGAAAGAGCATTCTGGCATGATGGTAGGCAATATATGTAGTACCCTAAAAATGGTCATCTAAAACCATGGGCCCCTTAATCTCAATTTCATCACCAAGGTCCTAACCAAAGGCAAATTAAATCAATCTTGAGCACATGATCAATTAATTCTCTAATCATCAATGTCACATGGCAAATAAATCATCTTAAATTAATTAAATATTTAATTTAATTAATTAATCATTTCAAGTAAATCATTTTAATCAATTGTCCTATTTATTTAATTAAATATCCTAGAATATTTAATTAATAAATCAATTTGCTCATTAAATCATGAAAAAAATGAATTAATTTGGAAAAAGGAATTAAAATTGAGAAAGGAGATCAAATTGAAAATATAATAAATTGAAAAATCTCAAGAAAAACAATTAAAACAATTAAATCTCAAAATTGAATAAAAATATGGAATAAATCAGTTTTTTTTTATTTTATCTTAATTTTAGTTCAATTTCCTTTAAAACTAAGGAAAGCAGCCAATCACATCAATTCATCTGGATTGTGCTTCTTCTTGAAGAATCTTGACCTCTCATTATCATTCGATCTCAACCGTTGATTTCTTTCTGGATTTTCTATAAATTCAAGTTCTCATTTCCTAATAAAAAACCGTGGAGAATTGTTATTATGTTGTTTTTGCTCTAGGTCCATTAAGATTATGCGCATTGAGAATATTGCATTAGCTTAATCATATTGCTTGAATCATGTTAGCTTAATCTTGCATATTTAGTTTAATCTTGTATACATATAGATTAAATCCTTCATTTAGGTGTTGTCTAGTCAATGGTATTGCATAGAGAAATATGAGAGCAAGACTAAAACTCACATCTACTAGAAGGCAATAGGTCGCTTTGTAATGGCTTTATTATGCATTGATTATTGATTTGCTAACCATGCATCTAATGTCTTATTGAAGTGTTGTGTATTTAGATACAGATACAAATTCTACTTTTTCACTCACATTTTTGGCGCCCACCGTAGGGCCGTAAAGATTCAATTTTTTTTGGCCTTGCAAATCATTTTTTTATTTTTCAGGTTTCGTCCGTACAATCTCTGCAAAAGGTCATACGAGTTTTTGCGACATATAGGATGAGTTTTGAGATTTTTCATTCTGCTATGTGGTAATTCTCATACGAGTATCTGTTGTGTCATTTCATTCTGTGTTTACTCGTTCAGTTCAATGAGAATACTTGTTCTTCTCGGTGAGAATTGTCGTACGGGTTTCTGCTTTGCTCATTTTTAAAAACAGTATACTTTATGGGGTTTTCTTGATTTGGATTTGGATTTACTGATGTTAACCCTGAATTGTCTTCTGTATGCCTGAGATTTTCACAGCATAACTGATTTTTTGCAAAACGCCTGTCAAAGAATTTATCAAATCAAACTTACGCCATGTCAAAGAATCGAAAACAATACGACAACTGATGCTTTGGTTTTGTAGGTTTCCTAAGGAGAATCGACTAAATATTGTGTATTCTTTAATTCATATTTAGGCACTTAAATTGCTATGTGGTTAATGAACAAATCTGTCTTTTGTGCTTGAAGAAAAGTCTAAGAGGTAAGAGAGTATGCTCTTGTCTACACAGACAATCAGAAATCCAAACCCTTGAAGCTTTTCTAAGTTTGAGATTTGTGTACCTTTTAGCGGGCCTATCATAGTGGGAAAAAGTAATCACCCTGTGAGAACGACCCAAGTGAGTACAGCTAAACCCAAACATTCTAACTCACTATAATAAATAGGCCTTTCGGGATTAAAGTCTCAGAGGATGGGATTATTTGAGTTTTCTCTTTTGAGATCTCTCATAACGTGCCTTTTTTTAGGGCCTCGTGGTCTCAATCATGCTTGCATGACTACAACTTGTTTCGGTACCTTGTCGGGCTATAGGCCTCAATCGCGCTTGTGCGACTTCAAGGGGTAATTTCGAACAGAAATCCTTACTAAGAACTTTAAGATAGAAGCTACCCGGTTCACCTCTGAAAGGAGGATAATCTTTGTGCAAGAGAGATAGTAACTCTCCCAAGACACTTGTCATATCGTGCCCCCATTAGCATTTGGAGTTGGCTAATACGACGTTGAGGATCCAGTATGAGACTCGGCGACCATATTCTGATTAGCTATTGGGTGTGTACCTAAGTCTACAAGCAAAGGTTTTCTCTCTCAGCCAACTTCCTTAGGGTTAGCATGTTGTACTCGAAACACTTTTCATCTTGAGTGTTTGATGTGTCTTCATCCCTAAAGCAGAAAAAAAAACTGGATAAACTCAAAACAATCAAAAAAATCAAATTCAGTGGTCAAAAAGTCAATTTCCTTGTCAAATATTTGTCCCTGGTCAGAATTGTCGTACGAGTTTCCTAGTTCATCGTTTGAGTCATCTAAATTGTCGTACAAGTTATCTACATTGTCGTTTGAATCATCTAGTTTGTCATTTTGTCTTCTCCAAATTGTCGATCTAGCTCTGTCTGTTTAGTAGAGAATTGTCATATGAGTCAGTGGCAGTTTGTCGTCTGGTTGAGCCTAAATTGTCATTTGAGTAAAGACAAAAACACGTATGAGTAACTGTCTGTGTCGTCCAGTGAGTATTAAATTGTCTCTGAGTTAAAGTAAATTGTTGTCTGAGCCTCTGATCTGTCAGTCCAGAAACCTATCAGTTTGCAGCAAGTTTAAATCTAGTCTTTCTCAATCCTGAAGCATAACAGTCTTGATAGTGTACCCCTATCGTTGTGCTGCACGATTTTGTCGATCATCTCCCAGCTAGTTCAATCAATCGCTTATCAAACTTAATCAACCTAGGTTGCTTAGATCACGTCTTATACATGATAGATCGTTCATGAAACCAGAATGGGTCTTAGTCACCTCTCTCAATCACTACATTAAATGCATAACTAGCTTTGATTTGATCTTGACATTTGTATCACATCTAGCTCTTGGTCACGTCGGTTGTAAATGCATGTTCAAACTAGGAGCTCTTCTAAGAACAAGAACAAGAAAAGGGAAGATACAATAACATTGCAAACCAATCCATTCTTTCAAAGCGAGCCAATATTTGACGAAGAGATCTTAGACAAACCTTCGTCTTCAGACAAACCACTTTTTGATCATTCCTTATCTTCCAATATGTCTGAAGGAAGACAAGAAAAAGAGGCTGGTAAATGCAAAATTCATGATAACATTAGCATCCAGGCTAATGATAGTGACTCTTCTAGTGACTGACGCTTCCAAACCTGAAGAAGATACTATAGTAAAATGTCAAAAGGACAAGGGTTTCTGAAAAATGATGAAAATTATCATGGCTAGAGAAAAAGAAGAGCATTTTCTAGAGTTGGCAAAACAAGGCGCTAAACTTCCCATTGATTATAGCATTGAAAGCCTTATAACTAAAGAAGAAGATACTCGATTAATGATGGTAAACAAACAATTGCAAGCATTGCAAACTAAAATCAAGGAATTGAAAAACAAGGATAAATCATCTACAAAGTATTCTTTGGACACGATCTGCATGTTCTCATTTGACAAGAACCTTTACATGCCTCTATTTCCTTCAAGAGTGGAGATTCCTAAGTTTGACAAATATGAAGGTAACTTAGATCCTCAAGACCATGTCCGATAATTTTGTGCTTTATGTATGGAGTTCATGCATGAACAAACATATCTCATGCACCTCTTTCCAAGAAGTTTAGGAGGACAAGCTATGGAATGGTTTTCAAGCTTGCATGTGGGAATTAAATCTATTGAAGAACTGGTTGAATTGTTTCTACAAAAATACTCCTATAACATTCGTCATCCAGTCACAATGAACAAGCTTTGTAATACCAAACAGAAAACATGAGAACCTTTTCTCACTTTCCTCTAGCGTTGGTGAAAGATGTTCTCTAGATATTCACGACCCATTCCTGATTCTAAGAAGATGGACATCTTTTTCAATAATCTAATTCTTGAGTTGAAATATAATATCCAAATGCAAGTATACCCTTCATTCAACAAGATGGTGGATAGTGCTCTCAAAATGGAAGATGTGCTTGTAAGGAAAGGAGATATATCACTTTATATAGAAACACATCAAGGCTCTAGTTCCAAAGAGAAGAATAAATACTGGAAATATGACAAAGATAATAACATAAATATTGTTAATGACAGAGTGGTTGATGAAGTCAAACCAAAATCAAAACCCGTAGTATTCAATCTGACTAGCAGCACACAAGCCCTCAAAGAAGCTGAATGCGCTACAAAAAGCCCACCTAAGAAATCAAAAGAGTGGTTTAAAGAGAAGCCTTGGGTTTCAAAGCCTAAGCATGATTTTACTCCTCTGGGAGAATACTATTAGTCAGCTTTTAAAACTCTATTGGCAAACGAACTGATCACATTGCCTGACAACTCCAAGCCATATGATACTGTGAATATCATCAAAACAAGGGTCATACAACAAATAACTGCATGAAACTCAAACACGGGATTCAAGACCTTATCAATGTTGGTAAAATTGTTTTTGGAAATCATACAACCAATGCTGATCACAAAGCTTTCAAAGATCCCTTACCTGCTTATGAGCAGGGCAATTCCTCAAAATCCAAGGGAGGTGCCAAATTCAATTACACCTATGCCAATAATGTTAATGTGATCAACATGCTTGAACCTTCCCAATCTGAATATTGCAATGTGATCATAGTCAAAGATAAACAAAACAAAACGCAAACTGTGAATGTCGTGACCCGCACTCAAAAAAAGGTTACTCTCAAAGGAGCTAGCTCCTCCTCTCCTGATCAGACATCATCAAATCCATTGATAGCATCAGACCTACCGACTTCTTCAAACAAACAACCAGATATTATCATGGATAAATCTAAACAACTGGCTTCATCATCTTATTCTGGTTATAGCATTGTTGAACAATTAAAACAAACTAAAACTCAAATCTCCATTCTTGAACTGCTTAAAATATCTTCTGCTCATAGAGAGATTCTGGACAAAGCTTTGCTCGCTACTAACGTCCCTAAAGACTTAGATTTGGGTCGGTTTTAATATATGGTGGGTCACCTGACTTCACCTTACTACCTGTCCTTCTCTAAAGAAGATGACAATTCCTTGAACCATCCCCATAACTAGCCATTGCACATTGAAGCTATAATCCATAAGCACCGAGTCAAGCGTGTTTTGATAGATGGAGGCATTGGGTTGAATATTTGTACCTACAATTTACTGATGCAGTTGGGATTTTCTGATAATGTCATTGATCCAATAAAGAAAATAACAATCAAAGCTTATGATGAAGAAGAAAGTACCTCTAAGGGTCTTTTACTACTACCGATCAGGGTGGGACCTATAGAAAGAGATGTTATTTGTCAGGTGCTTGATCTTCCTCTATCCTACAATATCTTGTTGGGTAGACCATGGATTCATGAAATGCAAGCAGTGCCATCTACTTACCATCAATGCTTGAAATTTCCCTACAATGGAGTTGAAGTCAATGTTCCTATTGATACAACTTACACATGTAATGCTTTAAAACAATGTGTTGATACCCGTGTTCCTCATAACAAAGCAACCTCTGTAGCTGAAAGTTCAGAAACTTTGATGAAAGACTTAGAAAAGAAATTGAAAATCACAGGTACTAGCATGGATGGATACAAGATAGAACTTGTACTCTCATTGATGTCTCTTCCACCATCACCAAGACAGTCTGGAAAACCATCTGAGACTATGAAGCCACAAACTTCAACTACAAAAGTCATCTATGGTGGTATTTTTGTACAGTCCTCTACTTCCCTTGCAGATGAAATAGAAGAGGCGCTTGTTCTCAAAAGGCTTTTCAAAGAAGATAATGAAAATAGAGAAGGGCAACACTGTGATATTTCCCCTAAACAATATGGTCTAGGCTATAAGATGATTCAATGCATGGGATATTTAGGTATTGGTACTTTGAGAAAGCGCCAAGAAGGAATCATTGAACCTATCAAGTTACAAACTAAGTCTACAAATGATAAAATTGGACTCGGATACCATCTAGAAGAGTCATCAATCAAAAAAACACTTCTCATCAACAACCTAAGTGGAGGAAAAAGATATTACATCAAACATCACCATAAGTAAATACTCAACAAATTCAAGATGAGTATGAGAAAGAACAAGAAGAACTGGCAATCAAGAGAGAAGAAGCAACTTGTAATCAAGTTCCAACTGTATTAGCAATAACACTACAAGAATTAGACATTCCAGAAGACATGAGAGAAGAGGTGGAAGGAATTAGAGACATATTTGTACCACTAAACATTCTTGTCACATATACGGGATGAATGCAAGCAGAGGATTCAAAAACTGACTTGAATGAATATGAATGGGGTCCAGAGACTCTATCAGATACATCTACCAAAGAAACTCTTGAAGAACCTAATGATATCATAAATGAAGCACAAGAGATAATACGCTTGAAGCTGCAATGAGAAATAGAGGAATTTAGACTAAAAAGACAAGCAGATTATGATGAACAACTAAAAGAAGGAAAAGCACAGGAAAGTTCCTCACCTGTTGTATCTCCCTCTAATGAGATGGAGCAAATCGGATATGGGACTACAAATGAAGAACTGGAGGCTAGACAAGCAAGATCGGTCGTCAGTCCAGAGGAAGCCAAAAGGGAAAGAAGACAGAGATTAACAAAGTCATCAAGGTTATGTCAACAGGTATGTCAACTACAAGTGATCATTGAACCAAATCATGAAGGAACTTGCAACATAAAAGATGTTGATATTGATACTATACATGCTTTCACCAAGCCACTTGAAGAGGAGTCAGAAGCTTCATCTTATGACTCTGATCACTCTGACATAAGATATATTTATGACATTACTTATTTGACACCAAACTATGACTGCTTTGTCATGAATGTCGACACTCTATCTGATGAACTTGTTACTGTTGAACCACAATATGTAGTCTAGTCTGAAGTAGAAGAAGGTGCTAGTGGTAGGTTCGTTGGGTTAGATCCTCTAAATACTAACGTAAACTTTGATAATAATGTTATTACTCTTCCTGGCCTTGAAATGCTTACGCAAGGTAGTCTTCTGGAACTCAACTTGTTGGTCTGAGGTTGTGATGACAATACCATGAATTCCCTTGAACATGTTGAATATTTATCCCTGGTACATCTTGAGCTTATTGACTGTACTCTCTAAGATCAACCCTTGAATATCCCTACCTTTGTCAACGACTATACATTAGCCTGTTATCTTAATGTGATCGAACAAATGAGCTCTTCCACCAATGAACAAAGTGAGAACATGACAGTAGCAGATGTCAAGTATCTTAGTCTCAAAAATCAAAAAAAGAAAAAAGAGTGTTCTGATGGCGAAAACCAGACTGTGGCAGTGTCATAATCAAAAATAGTAAAAGTAAAGGACATACCTAATGGTGAAAACCTCTCTGAGGCACCTGAAGGTGAGATACTTGATATTTTTCTTGATCATATTCAAGAGTGATCATCAATGTTGATTGAACCTACATAGCCAGTGAACATTGGAATAGAAGAAACTCAACATACCATACATGCAACTCAATCCTTATCAGCAGAAGAACTGAAATAATTTGCTAATTTCTTCATGGAGAAAAAGATCAATTTTGCATGGACACATGCTGATATACCGAGTCTGGATCCTGACCTCATTATACATCATCTTTCTATCACTCCCGGAGTTAAACCTGTCAAGCAAAAACTCCAAAAGATGCATCCTCATGTTGCATTACTTGTTAAGGCTGAGCTAGAAAAATTACTAAAAGATGGATTCATCAGAGCAATTGATTATGCTAAATGGATATCTAATATTGTACATGTTTGCATAGATTTCATAAATTTAAACAAAGCATGTCCAAAAGATGATTTTCCACTGTCTAACATAGACATGATAGTGGACATGACTGCTGGCTATGAAATGTAGTCTCTGATCGATGGTTTTTTCAGATACAATCAGATCAAAATTGCACCTTAGGATCAAGAGAAAACAACATTCACCTGTGCATGGGGAAATTTCTACTGGAATGTGATGCCCTTTGGCTTAAAGAATGCGGGTGCCACCTATCAAAGAGCTGTAGCAACGATCTTTCATGATATAATGCACAAAAACATGGAGGACTATGTCAATGATACCCTACTCAAATATATGAAAAGGTCAACATATCTCTCAGAACTGGGTCCAATCTTAGATAGGATGGACAAATTTAAACTCAAACTAAATCCTAAGAAATGTGCATTTGGAGTCACATCTGGCAAGCTTCTAGGATACATTGTTTCAGCGAGAGGATTTGAAGTAAACCCAGAAAAATTTAAAGTTACCATGAAAATGCCACCTCCAAAGAATGTCAGTCAAATGAGGACTCTACAAGGGAAGATCCAATCAATAAGACCTTTCATTTCTCAACTCGCAGATAAAGCTCAGCCATTCACAAAATCTTTACAGAAAGGAGTTACCTACAACTGGGATAAAGACTGTGAACATCATCTAAAGAAGATCAAGGAATATCTTTCTAATCCACCTATCTTATTGCCACCGATTCAACATAAACCCTTGATTCTTTACATATCAGCTACCGATACATCATTGGGGGCACTTTTGGCTTAACAGGACGATAATAAAAAGGAAAGAGCTATATATTATATCAGTCGGATGTTGGTGTCCTATGAGATGAGATATACTATCATTGAGAAATATTGCTTGGCATTAGTCTTCGCATCACAAAAATTAAGACATTACATGCTAGCACATTCTATCAAACTGGTGGCTAAGATTAATCTGCTCAAATATCTTCTCAACAAGGCAACACTTACAGGGAGATTGGCTAAGTGGGTTATGATACTTATAGAATTTGACATTGAATATGTAGAATGCAAAGCTATCAAAGGACAAGTCATTGCAAATCAACTTGTTGATGCTCCACTTGAAGACAATCACCCTTTGCACATAGAATTTCTAGATGAATCCATAATGCATCTTACTCAGCGATCCTGAAAAATGTTCTTTGATGGGTCTTTTACTCAAAAAGGTTCTGGTGCTAGAATTATTTTTATCACTCCTCAAAGATACTCAATCCCAAAGGCGTACAAGATTTGCTTTCCTTGTACAAACAATATTGCAAAATATGAAGCCTTGGTAAATGGAATCAAGTTAGCTATTGAATGGAAAGTTGTTGAGTTACACCTTTGTGGTGACTCTCAACTGATAATCGGCCAGATCAATGATATATATCAAACTTGGGATGAAAAACTAATTCCCTATAAAAGAATGGTTGATGACTTTAAGAAATACTTTGCCTTTGTATCATTTCAGCAGATTCCTAGATCAACAAACAGAGCAACAGATGCTATGGCTACATTGGCATCTATATCATAGCTACAAGAATTTGAGTACCGTTATGAATTCCTGGTGGAAGAGCTTCATTATCCTGCATATTATTTTGCTGATTCCCAGATGGTCTATTCTATCATTAGACATGACTCATCTCGCTATAGTCATATCTACTCTTACTTACATGACCAAATTATCCCTGATAACCTTACCCGTAATGAGAAAAGAAACTTGATCCAAAACGCTTCACGGTATGTCATCATTGCTAAAGATTTGTATAGGGGAGGTTTAGATAATACTTTGCTTAGGTGTCTAGAACTTGAAGAGTCCCAACATGCATTATCTAAAGTCCATGAAGGTATTTGTGGATCTCACTCAAACGGTCTAACTTTAGCTCGGAAACTGCTAAGGGCTGGCTACTATTGGCCAGATATGGAAAAAGATGCTATAAAATTTTCTAAAACTTGTGAGAAATGTCAGCTACATGGACATCTCATACATGCTCCAACAAGAGAGCTAATACCTTTTATCACATGTTGGCCTTTTTAGCAATGGGTGTTTGATCTCATCGGTCAAATCTATCCTGCATCATATAATGGACACAAGTTTGTCATAACAGCCACTGAATACTTCACCAAGTGGGTTGAAGTGGTTCCGCTCATCAAAGCAACCGACAAACAGGTGGCTATGTTCATTCTTAACTATATCATCTATAGGTATAGAATACCTTCTTCGATTGTGACTGATGATCGAGGACTGTTCAAAAACAAGGATCTAGATGAGTTATGTGAAAAGTTCAAAATCAAACAGCATTGGTCTTCTATATATTACCCTCAAGGTAATGGACAATCTGAAGCATCTAACAAAAATATTCTAACTATCTTGCACAGATCGATCAACAAATCTCAAAAGGATTGGCATCTGCAGCTTAATCCGGCAATGTGGGCTTATCGAACAAGTATCAGAACACCTACTAGGGCTACACCTTTTGCTTTGGTGTATGGGGTCGAAGAAGTATTGCCTATTGAAGTAGAAATTCATTCTTTGAGAGTTTCTTTGCAAGGTCTTATTATTGATGAAGATCACGGAATATATAGATTGCAAGAACTAGAATTGTTGGATGAACGTCGGCAAGTGCCATTTGATCATCTGAGAGCTTACCAAAAGAGAATGTCTAGAGGCTATAACAAGAAAGTTCGACATAGAGAATTTTAGGTTGGTGACCTTGTTTTGAGAGAAAATCCTAAAAATCAACAGTTTCGAGAACAAAAAGGGAAGTTTGAACCTAACTGGATGGGTCCCTATATTGTTACTGTAGTCTTTGGCTCTGGTGCCTATCAACTCTCAACATCGGAAGGAGAAAAACTCTATGAATTGATCAATACAATCCACTCGAATAAATTTTATACTTAGCATTCTTTGCTCAAGCAACTTGTACAACTAAAAGTCTTGGGAAAAATCCTAAAAATCATACAAAGTCCTGAAGAAAGAAAAATAAATTAAAAAAAAAGAGAAAACAACAAAAAAAAATCAAAATATAAGAAAAAAAATCAAATGCCTTGGTGAAGGCACCTTGGTAGTAAAAAAGAGAGAATATTTGCCAAGAAGGTGAAAACCTGGTAAACAGGCACCTCTTGTACTGAAGCGCTCTAGATATCAACGCAAGTTTGTCATTTCCTGCTTTATTTCCTGCTTTTCTGCATCTTTACTTTAACTTGTACATATCCTTATGTCTCTTTCGTGACATCTTGGTTCTTCTTGGAACCCTCATGGATTGAAACTGATCAATGCCCTCGTCTTAGGGTAGTCAACTGATCAATTTAAATTTCCTAAGCAGTTTAACCAAGTTGTCTTTCTGTCAGTAGTACTAGGTCATCCAATCTAAGTCAGTTGCCTATCTCCTGACCACTGTAGAGTTTTACCACTAAGTAACCACACAAAGCAAGAACACTGAAAACAATCACTGAAAACTGTTTGAGCTATGATTGAAATTTTCTTTGTATGTTGTCTTTTTAAAATTGGTTTTCGCTTATTATTCCCTCTAAGCAACTTAAGGAAGTCTATCTTGACTAAGAGGAGAAAGGATTGGGGGCATAATACCTTTCTTTGTTTTCTACTTGTAGGATTAATTCCGATGATCTAGAAACATCTAATAAGCTAGGTGTCTATGATAGGTGCCTTCACATCAAGGTGAAATCGCCACACATACCTCGACTCCATTTATTTGTATGCTACAGGGAGGTTAGAATCATTTCCTTGTATGTTTGAGGAAATTTCTTTATTATACAATCTCAATGCCTACAAAATTTGTCCAAGGATATGAACGATAAAAGGGTCATTGCAGACACGATAAAAAAATATTGCATAAGGAAAGGAAGGAACTCTGCTTTGTTTAGTGTGTTTTCATGGACGTGACATTCAGGTTATCCCGGATCTTCATGCCTTGATGTTTATGTCTATCTCCAACATTGACAAAGCTCAATGATGATAAAAGGTAAATCAAAATCAAGTGGCATGTCTTATTTTTCATTCATACTATATTTTGCATGTCAAAAGAAGCACAATAACAATAAAATTTTCATGGTAAGTCTGAATCAATCATCATTTCTCTATCAAGAGGTCAATTGAATTATCATTATCGACACGATTGAGATCTTGAGCATCAAAATCTAAAATCTTACATGAGATGTTAGTTGCATTCATGAGAATATCATATATAGATCCATAATTTCATTAAGCATTCATTTGCATTTATATTATTGCATGAAAAAAAGAGAAAAAATATACATTTACATCATTAGCTCATCATTTTTATCATTTATTGCATATGAAAAAGAAACAAAAACATCCATATTCATCTGCATTACATACATACTGAAAAATAAATAAAAAATACATTCATATAGAACAAAGCATATAGAAGGACATCTCACAAAATATCTCATATAAATCAACACAAGAACAATGAGATTGAATCATGTGTCGTATATATCTCATCAAAATATCAATGTCAAAGGGGTACAAATGATATAAATTGTCATAAATAATGTCTATCGAGGCAAGAATCGCATAAACTACAAAAATGGGGTATACAAAATAACATAGAGCCTATAAAAATCTATCTCTGACCCTCTCCCTCATCGCCTGGTGGAGGAGGAGGTGCTTGTTGAGCATCGCCCTGTCGAGGTGCCTGTGCTCCCTTTGATCTAGCCATGTACTATGAATAAGGGGCCACCTATCTATCTGTTGACATTTTTGCACTGTAAGTTGCTACATAATAAGTTGCTCGGCTAGACTGATGCATAACCTCACTTTGGAAGGCAGCTAACTCTCCTCACAATATTTTCACCTCTTGATCATGCTCTGCAACCTAGGTTTGCATGACTGCCAGTTGTGTCTGGAGAGTCCTCACTCTCCCTCTCCTTGTACGGATCATGTCTACCGATGTCTGTCCACGGGGTATCTCCTCCTCTCCTCCCTCAACTGGCTCATCCCTTCGTTGTCTCACCTGTCGAGGGGAATCTCTCTCTCCCATCTCCCCCTCACCAACAATATCACCTCTAGCCTCTGCACCCCGAGCTCCACCTCCCTCACCTCCAACTGCACCCAATGAACCACCCTCTCCTCTCCTCCACTGTTGACCAACCATTGGTGCCCTACTACTGCTCGCACCAGGATCACCTCCTGCCCGCCTAGGTAGATCTACTCTTTGTCCTTGTGCCTGAGCTAGTACATCATCTCCACCCTCATCAATCTGAGGCTCTCACTCTGTAGGATTTGTAAATCGTGGGAATGGATGTCTCAAGAACTCAACCCTGTACTCTGGGGTCACCCCCGCATTAGCAATATCCTCTAAATAGTCTCAGCGTTGTGGCTGGAGGGCTATCAACTCCTATACCACTAGGGCGTAAGATAACTTTGTCCCCCATCCCTTCCTCTCCTCATCCCCAAACTGGGCGTAAGCAGTAAACTCTTGTGAAATGGCCTGAACTCGCCCGTACTGCCTCATAACCCGGCTAACAACAAAATGCTCAATAATAGTTTGAGATCTCCCAATGAGTAGGCGTGTCATAAACATCAATCTTCTCTCTTGCCTTCAGTCATTCCATTCCTCTAAATCCCTGTAAGGCCTCCAAACAACTGCAATTAGGTCATCCAACTGGTGCCTCTAGAAAACTGTCTTCCCCAAATGGGGTTGTGTCAAATTGCCTGAGTACTGACACATGATGGGTTGATGTGGCTATCTAGAATCATCGACAACTGGCCTACAAAATGGGATATGCTCCCATGCTCATATTTGTAATACAAGAACCGCAACGACCATGTTCTTTGCATCTCAATATGCGATCTCATGCATCTCATGGTACATGTGTGCTAACAAGCAGGATCCCAATCCAATCTCCTCAGTTGAGCAACTAACACCTCCAATATCCTCCCCCAGCCACACAAGAATCCTTGTTGCCCTTTGTATGTCATAACAAAGCATCCTATAAGTCTAGCGAGCACACAAGCGATAGGAAATCACCCTCCATATCTGCTCAACATGTCATCCCACGAAATGGAGTGCACTATAAGACTGTCATTGTGGAATACCCTGCGTAATGTTGTAATCCCCACCTGAGGAGAAGAATCATAGTCCACCCTGCCGCCTGAAAATGGAATCCTCAAAATCCTATATATGTCCTCGAGAGTAATCATCATCTCCCTGATGGGTAGGTAAAAAGTGTTATGCTCTGACTGGAATCCCTCAAATAACGCACTAAGCAACCCATGATTCACACAGATATCTGGCATATGGAGCAACCATCCAAAACCACATGCATCGATATGAGCCCTCTGAGCATCTGAGAGCAGTCAAACTAATCTCATAGTGGGTGGATAGGTACATTAAAATTGTATGTTTGACAAGCTAATCTGCAAAATTGAACGACGACTCATCTATATGCAATACAAATTGGGTTAGAAAGCTGTCAAAAGTGCTCATGAATCCAAATAATCAATCACGAAAATCAAAACTTCATGTTTATGCCTTGAAAAACACACATTGTTTTCCATACGAGTTTTCACAGTGGGGAAGAAAGGGAAAAAACTCGTAAGGGTAAAGATTTTGGGTAGTACGAATAAACAAACTAATACGACTAACTTGTCGAGACAGAACAACTAAACAGACCCTAATAACATGTCTTGTACGACTCAAGGGTGCCCATAGAACGACAAAACTAATAGCTTAATACGATAAAAGAAATTTGAATAGTTTTTCGTACAACAAACCTTAGTTCGCCATACGACTAAATGACCGAAAATGAGATAAAATGAAATTTCAAATGAGAAATTCATGCAAAAATTTAAAAAAATCGGAAATTTAGCAAGCTAGAGATCGATCACTTACCGCAGGGGGATAGTTCTTATTAGACAGTTCAAATATCTGGAAGACAACTGAGAGGCGGGGGGGGGGGGGGGTGAATCATTTGTCACAGATTACCAGAATATTTAGCAATTAAAACTTTAATACCAGAACCCAAAATATTAATATCAGAATAGCAGTTAAACCAATTAAGCATAAACAATAATCAGAGAATAAATACCATCCACATGACACCAAGACTTATACGTGGAAAACTCGGTAAAGGGAAAAATTACGGTGGGAAGCCTACCCACAGTCAGATAATACTTCTGCAGTAAGTATGTGATTTAAAATTGAGGGGCATGCATTTTTAGGAAGGCCAACAAGCTAGAGCGCACTGCTCATCACAAAAGGAGTCTCACTGACTACATAGAAATCCAGACTACAATCCAGAAGGATGAATGAACTGCAAAGATAGCATCTCCTATGCCTGCGTACAGTTTCAGTTAAGCTCAATACCGGAGGACTAAATCCTCTTACCATAAACCCAATTCGATCTCCAATGATCGACCAAATCCTCTGCTTGAATGATATTACATCATTCGCACATTACATTTCCATATCCCATTCCCTAACCATATGACATGATGATCTACAATGAGATCTTACATCATATATATACAAACCCTCGACCATAAACAATCAAGTCGGCCATTAGACAATAAACCAATTACATAATTATAAAACATGTCAGCCTTAGACCAAACAAATAATATCCAACTCATAAGACATCCCAAAAACACATCGAGAGGTCAAATCCACATGTTACATTAAGTCGGTCCATAACCTAGATCAGTCAATACCCAATATAGGTCCACATGCTAAAGCAATGATCTCCATCTAGAAAGTCTCGAACATGATCAACACCAGCATCCTAAATCCATACCAGAAGCTGCACCAACACCACTTACGCATATCATCAAAGATCTTCATAAAAAGCTCTATCAATGAAACCCTCACCGGAACGTCAAATCAAGCTTCCAAGCAATCAAGATAGCATCTGATCACCAAACCAAAACCAACTAACTGAATATGAACACGAGTAAGCCAATTCCATAATCAAATCATACCGAATCATGTTGGATCCAAACCAACCATAAACCACTCAACCTACTGGGACATCAATGACAAAACATCAATGCAACACATAATCAATTCCTCCAAATGGCCAACAATCTCCCCCTTTGGCATTGATGGCAACACTAGATGTGAAAAACATCTAAGTACCAAGAAATGTGAAACAAGTCTCCCCCAATGGAAGACAACCAACAATCTCCCACATAATGATATAGAAACAAAGACCAAACTCCCCCTATGAATAATATCTTTGTAAAGCTCTGATTACACATATATCTCCCACTAATGTATACAATTCTTTTTCACATCAATATATCTTCCCCTTTGACATCAATGCCAAAATCTAACAAAAATACCAAAGCAAAAACATAAACCACTGAATCACAAAGCTAACTACTCCCCCCGAGCAGTAGCATCCCCACATCAGTGCTGAAATGAATAATATCTCTGATAATACATATCGAACTGATGCCAGAACACATCAATCCGTTCTATGCTAGATGGGTAGAAACCCCTAACCTATCTCTCAGGTACTCAAATGATTCTTTAGGTAAAGGTTTAGTGAAAATATCTTCAATTTGCTCGTTAGTGTTCACATAAACCAGTCTAACTTCATTTTCTTCCACCTTCTCCTTCAAAAAGTTATACTTGATAGATATGTGCTTTGTCTTAAAGTGAAATATTGGATTCTTTGATATGTCAACAGCAACAGAGTTATCATAGTGAATAACTACCGGTCCAGTGCAATGCACTTTGATATCCTTCAACATTTGCTTCATCCATAGAACCTATGTACAGTTAGTAGCAACAACAACATACTCAGCTTCAACAGTAGATAAAGAAGTACATGACTATTTCTTGCTAATCCATGAAATCAACTTCTTTCCAAGAAACAAAGCTCCACTAGAATTACTTTTCCGATCATCAACATCTCCAACCCAATCAGCATCTGTATATGCACATAAAGTAAAGTCATCATCCTTAGGGCACCATAAACCATATTCTGATGTAACTTGCAAGTATCTAAAAATCCTTTTCACTGCACTCTCATGATTTTCTCTAGGATCACTCTGAAATCTAGATGCAATACAAACAACATTCATTATGTCAGGCCTAGTCTGAGTCAAATAAAGCAAACCTCCAATCATAGATTTGTATCTTTTAGGATTTACCGGTGCAAAAACATATTTCCTTGTCAATTTCTCACTTGTAACCATAGGAGTACTTGTCGGTTTATAATCTCCCATACCAAATTTCTTCAACAATTCCCTAGCATACTTAGTTTGACAGATGAAAATACCTTTATCAGTCTGAGTAATCTACAAACCTAAGAAAAAATTCATTTCCCCAATCATAGACATTTCAAATTCCTTCTCCATATTCTTAGAAAATTCCATGCACAACTTATCTTCACCTCCAAAAATGATGTCATCAACAAATACTTCAATAATCAGTATGTCATTATTAGTGATCTTATAATATAAATTATTGTCAGCATTACCCTTAGTAAAACCAAGTTTCAAAAGATATTTATCCAGCCTTGCATACCAAGCTCTAGGTGCCTGTTTCAATCCATATAAAGCTTTTCTTAACCTGCAAACCATGTTTTTATCATATGATAGTGAAAAACCATTAGGTTTCTCAATATAAACATCCTCATCAAGATCCCCATTCAAAAATGCACACTTAGCATCCATCTGATAGTGAAAAACCATCAGGTTGCTCAATATTTTTAGGTCGGGGAACCAAAGTCCATGTGTTATTCTTCTCAATCTAATCTAATTCTTCTTCCATAGCTTTCAACCAATATTCATGTTTACATGCCTCAATTACTGATACCGGTTCAACTTGAGAAATTAAACATTCCTCCTTAGTTGTCTGTCTTCTTCTTGTCATCACTCCATTGTTCTTATCCCTAATGATCTGATCTTCGGAATGATTCAATCTCACATACCTAGAAGCTTTCTGACTCTCTGTTCCTCTTCCCGATTCTTCAGTTACTTTTGAATTTTCAGATACTGTCAGAATAATTGATTCAACACTCTGTTCCGGTAAAGATGCTACCGGTTCAGATATAATCATTTCTGCCGTAGGTTCTCTCTCATAAACTCTGATTTGACCTCTATTCAGCGCATCCACCTTGACATTAACACTCTCCACAATTCTCTGCAATCTCTTGTTATAATATCTATATGCCTTGGTTTCGTTAAAATAACCAAGAAATATGTCTTCATCACATCTAGGATCAAATTTGCCAATGATATCATCTCTCCTAATATAACATTTACTACCAAAGATTCTGAAATACTTAACTGTAGGTGTATTGCCAAACCATAATTCATAAGGTGTCTTACCGGTTTCTCCTTTGATATGTACTCTGTTGAATGTATAAACCAATGTGCTCATTGCTTCTCTCTTGTAGATATGAGGTATACTAGCTTCCATCACCATTGTTCTAGAAGCATCCAAGATAGTTTTGTTCTTCCTTTCCACAACTCCATTCTTTTGAGGTTTTCGGGGAGCAAAAAATTGTTCCCTTATACCATGCTTCTCACAAAAGTTATTAAACTCACCGGATGTGAATTCTCCACCATAATCTGACCTCAAACATTTAATCTTCAATCCTGTCTTAGTTTCCACTTTAGCTTTAAAGATTTTAAACTTTTTTAAAAGCCTCAAATTTCTCCCTTAGAAAAGTAACCCACATCATTCTAGAATAATCATCAATGATTAGCATGAAATATCTATCACCTTGAAAACTTTTAACTCTAGCAGGGCCACACAAATCAGTATGAATAAGATCAAGAATATTATTAGATTTATCTTGTATACTCCTAAAGGAGGTTCTGACCTGTTTACCCATTTGACATTCTTTACATACTGGATTATAGGGCTTCACAATCTTAGGTATATCTCTAATAGCCTTAGTTGAACTGATCTTCACAATGCAATAAAAATTCACATGACACGACCTTTTATGCCATAGCCAACTTTCATCAATTTGTGCAATCAAACATGTCTTCATTGGAATTCAAATGAAATATATTACCTTTTGTTTGTGTACCAGTTGCGATCTCCAAACGAGATTTGTTAATGATTTTGCATTTTCCATCCTTGAACTATAATTGAAATCCCTTATCCACCAATTGTCCTACACTCAAAAGATTATGCCTTAAACCTTCAACATAATAAACATTGTCAGTATTGTTCTTACCATCTAATGATATAGTTCCCTTTCCTTTGATCATACATGCTTTGTCATCTCCAAATCTAACCAGACCGCCATCAAATTCTTGCAAAGATAAAAACTTCCCTTTATCTCTAGTCATATGATGTGAACAACCATTGTCAATTACCCATTCATTTGTGTCTTCAATTTTAGCAGCAAGTGTCTTCTCTTTAGGTACATTCTCTTCCAGTGTCAAAACATCTTCCTTGATAGCCAAGAACACCCATTCCTTCTCATTGTTGGAACCACTAGCAAAATCTTCTGTCAGTTCATCATCAGAATCAGTAATGCCTTCCTCATCTGCTCTGGAGCATGATTTATCTTTGTTTTTCCTATACTTATACTTGTCCTGATATCTAGGGTTGGGCTTAAAAGATCTTCTAACTCTTTCTTCAAATCTTGAATTCCTTTTAGAACATCTAGATGCAAAATGACCAATCTTATTACATGCAAAACATTTAAAAGGTGTTTTTCCTTCATACTTAATTCATGTCGGTCCTTAGGTACTATTCTAGCAAATAGTGCTTCAAGTTTCTCAAACTCATCATCTTCTCTCTTCATATCATCCAATTCCTTTGCATATAAAGCTTTCTAATCTTTCTTACCGGTTGCTGATGCAGATGCATGAAAAGCAGGTTCAGTCTTCATAGCTCTAGAAGGTCCAAATTCTTCAAGCTCAAAAGCAGATAATTTCCCAACCAAGGTATCTATGTTGACAAATGTATTAGCCATTGTTCTCAACTCATTAATAGCAGTAGCCCTCATCTTGTAAGCCGGTCGTAGGGCTCTCAGAACTTTAGAAACAATTTCATCTTCACTCAGAGTTCCACCACAACATTGGATTCCCATAACATTCTCATTTACCCTTTCCATGAATACAGTAATCCTTTCATCTTCTTCCATCTTCAGGTTTTCATATCTCACTCGGTAACCATCAAGTTTAGCAACCTTCACTGTAGGGTCACCTTCATTAAGAGTCTCCAACTTATCCCATATAGCCTTTCTAGATGATTTGTCAGTTAATCCCATTATTTGTTGATCAGAAAGTGCACATAAGAGGGCTTCTCTTGCTCTACAATCATTCTCAAGATCCTTATCCAATTTTGCCAGAGGAGGATTGCCAGATGTTGGATTATGAGGTGTAACACATTTTTGTGTGATCTCCCAAATCTCCTTGCCAAGACATCTCTGATCAGTCTCCATCTGAATCTTCCATAGAGTGTAATTTGTTCCATCAAGCCTAGGAATATCTTTATGAAAGATAGCTCCAGATGAACTGGATGAACTTGAACTATTAGTCACCATAGGATCTTCCTCAAGCGGTTAAGCTTTCTGTAGAGAGGACCAAAGCTCTAATACCAATTGTTAGATAGTTCAAATAACTGGAAGACAACTGAGAGGCTGGGGGTGAATTAGTTGTCACAGATTACCAGAACATTTAGCAATTAAAACTTAAATATCAAAAACCAAAATATTAATACCTGAATGCTTAAACCAAATACTGGAATAGCAGTTAAACCAATTAAGCATAAACAATAATTAGAGAATAAATACCATCCACATGACACCAAGATTTATACATGGAAAACCCAATAAAGGGAAAAACCACAGTGGGAAGCCCACCCACAGTCAGATAATACTTTTGCAGTAAGTATGTGAATTACAATTGAGGGGCCTACACTTGCAGGAAGGCCAACAACCTAGAGCGCACTTCTCATCACAAAAGGAGTCTCATTGACTACATAAAAATCCAGACTACAATCCGGAAGGATGAATGAATTGCAAAGATAACATCTCTTATGCCTGAGTATAGTTTTGGTTAAGCTCAATACCAGAGGACTAAATCATCTTACATAAACCCAATTCAATCTCCAATGATTGACCAAATCCTCTGCCTGAATGATATTACATCATTCGCCCATTTCATATCCATATCCCATTCCCTAACCATATGTCATGATGATCTACAATGAGATCTTACATCATATATATACAAACCCTCAACCATAAACAATCAGGTCGGCCATCAGACAAAAAACCAATTACATAATTATAAAACATGACGGCCTTAGGCCAAACAAATAATATCCAACTCATAAGACATCCCGAAAACACATCGAGAGGTCCAATCCACACGTTACATTAAGTCGATCCATAACCTAGATCAGTCGGGACCCAATATAGGTCCACACGCTAAAGCAATTATCTCCATCCACCAAGTCTTGAACATGATCACTACCAGCATCATGAATCCATGTCAGAAGCTGCACCAACACCACTTATGCATATCATCAAAGATTTTCATAAAAAGCTCTGCCGGTGAAACCCTCATCGAAACCTCAAACCAATCTTCCAAGCAATCAGGATAGCATCCGATCACCAAACCAAAACCAACTAACTGAATATGAACATGAGTAAGCCAATTCCATAACAAAATCATACCAAAGCATACCGGATCCAAACCAACCATAAACCACTCAACCTATCAGGACCAGAAGGGTGTCGGTAAAGCATCCAAAATAGCTAGTGTTGACATCAATGACAAAACATCAATGCAACACATAATCAATTCCTCCAAATGGCCAACAAGTTCCTAGGTCGATTATGTCATCTTTGCATCTCGAATCGGTGGGTATGTTCAGGAATTGCTATTTTGCTCCAGAAAAGGTTTTTGAAATTTTGAACTTTGAGAGGTGAAAATGACACATTCAACCCCTTATATAGAAAACCCTAATTTTTAAACTTGCTCCAATGGATGTAAAAATGATACCCTTGACTAAATCGACCGTCTTGAGTCCATTTTCAAGATCAAAATCGAAATCTGAGATTTTTTTTCATTCTCGTCAACTTCTCACAATGTTGATCACTTGACAGTTTTCAATCTCCAACTCACTTCATGCTCAGATAATCATTATTAAATCTTTTCATCAATCGAATTGTCTCGCATTCCTGTGATCTCGTTGGTCTTTCAATTTCTCTCTCGAGGGGGCATAATCATTATATCATCATTATCAACGATTGCATCATAAAAAGTCAAGATTTTTTTTTCAAATCTTCATCAAAAGTCGAGCAGAAAATCTTTTTAATCAAAGATTAATCAAACAAAACCTCATTGTTCTTCAAAATCGAATCAATCTCTAGGGGCATATCAGTTTCATCACATCAAATCAAGCTGATATTGTCTTCATCTAAATCATGCTTAATTCAAGTCAGTGTTCAATTTCATCGCATCAAATCAAGCTGGACATTCTCTTTGCTCAATCAGTTTTCTAGTTCAATCAAGTTTGGAATTGGTTTCATCTCTTCTCTCAATCTAGTTCAATCAAGTTCTAGATCTATACTCGTTTCTTGATCCATCAAATTCAAGATCGGTATCTCGCTCTTTGTTGGTCCTAGTTCAATCAAGTTCGAGATCGATATCGCTTTAATCAATCTGTTTAGTTTCATCCCTTCAAATCAAGTTGAACATATCGCTCTTCATCCGCTCGTGATCCATCAACTTTAGAACTGATAATTTGTTTGACATTAAATTTTCTTTGAATCAATGCGTTGCTCGCACATCAATTCAAAGAGGGGCAAATGTAATACCCTAAAAATGGTCATCTAAAACCATGGATGCCTTAATTTCGATTACATCACCAAGGTCCTAACCAAAGGCAAATTAAATCAATCTTGAGCACATAATCAATTAATTCTCTAATCATCAATGTCACGTGGCAAATAAATCATCTTAAATTAATTAAATATTTAATTTAATTAATTAATCATTCCAAGTAAATCATTTTAATCAATTATCCTATTTATTTAATTAAATATCTAACATGTTTAATTAATAAATCAATTTGCCATTAAATCATGAAAAAAAGGAATTAATTTGGAAAAATGAATTAAAATTGAGAAAGGAGATCAAATTGAAAGTATAATAAATTGAAAAATCTCAAGAAAAACAATTAAAACAATTAAATCTCAAAATTGAATAAAAAAATGGAATAAATCAGTTTTTCTGATTTTATCTTAATTTTAGTTCAATTTTTTTTAAACTGAGAAAAAAAGCCAATCACATCAATTCATTTGGATTGTGCTTCTTCTTGAAGAATCTTGACCTCTCATTATCATTCGATCTCAATTGTTGATTTCTTTCTAGATTTTCTATAAATTCGGGTTCTCATCTCCTAATCAAAAACCTTGGAGATTTTATTGTTATTATGTTGTTTTTGCTCTAGGTTCATTAATATAATGCACATTAAGAATTTTGCATTAGCTTAATCATATTGCTTGAATCATGTTAGTTTGATTAGAATCATATGGATGGATAAATTGCTTGAATCATGTTAGCTTAATCTTGCATATTTAGTTTAATCTTGCATATTTAGTTTAATCTTGCATACATATAGATTAAATCCTTCATTTAGGTGTTGTCTAGTCATTGGTATTGCATAGAGAAATCTGAGAGCAAGACTAAAACTCACATCTACTAGAAGGAAATAGGTCGCTTTGTAATTGTTTTACTATGCATTGATTATTGATTTGCTAACCATGCATCTAATTACTTATTGAATTGTGTATTCAGATATAGATACAAATACAAATTCCACTTTTTCGCACACATAGTATACATCATTTATGATTAGACAATGATGATCTCTTATGCCAATGAGATTTTTAGGCTGTCGAGACAGATTTGACCATCCTTAGGAAATCCCACAATGGGAGTTTTAACTTTGTCAAAGAACACTTGCCTTGGATTTTGGCACACACAAGCATTGAAGGCATTTGTTCCCTGGTAATGCCAAGATTTTCATGGATCTACATGGCTTGCAAAGGGAAAGTGAATCATGATATCATACTTGCTATATTTTGGTGTTGCTACGGGTAGCTACCACAAATCTAACTATATCTAGATAACGACTTTGAAAGTGAGTTTGGCAACAACCATGGACTCTCGTATTAGTTTAGCATCAGACAAGAGGCAAATACCCTTCCTCAAATATGTGAAGGAGGAAAAGCTCAAAGTAGTTTCCAACTACTCTCATGGACTGACTATTCATGTAGTGCGAAAAGTCTTGGAGGTGGGAATTTATCTGGACTTGCCACCACTATCGGGTGAACACAAACATCACTACCATGTTCTTGGTGGTCACTTTGATGGTGGGGGAGTCCAAAGTTGGAGAAAATAAGTTGTGCTGAAAGTATTCAAGAAATCCTTCCTTGAGGAATTGGATTTGGTGGTGGCCAATATGGATGAGAATATGCAAATCCCAAACCTATAGGATTACTTTGTGGTCTGATGCCATGAAAAAGAAGTGCCCAAACTGCTAGTGCTCAACTTTCTTGACCCAGAAGTGGCTGAGGTATTTGACAGTCGGAAGCCTATCACCACCAGGAACATCATCTTCCTAAAGAAGTTTCTTGGCTTGATGCTAAATTATGGCGGTGATTGGATTAAGGACTACAAATGCGTGAAAGGCCTAGATAATGACAGTGAAGATGAGGACAATGATTTTGGACTGGTCATCAGAGAAGACACTCTGGCTATGGTCTCAATTGAGTCGCCTGGCCCAAGCCGTAGAGCTGGTAGGGTGGAGCAGGGGTTCAGTGGAGCAGGGTTTATGGATAAGTCATTGGCAAGTGTCAAAGGGAAGATGCCAGTAATAGAGTAGCCTCTCACTCTACTCTATTTTTTTGTCTTTAGCTTTCTCACTGTGTCTATAATGTAGATAATATTGAGTCAAGTAGAAGCACCATTTTTGTGGCTTTGGGCTTCTCAGCTAGTTTATGTTTATTTTTGGTCTAGGTGGTCAGTTGGGTTTGTTGGGCTGATCTGTGAAGACATTATAAATTTTTCTTCGATATAACATAACGGGAGTTTCCCCTTACACAACCTTTAATCTATCGAGAAAGAAAAAGGGCAAAAATAAACAATCCATAGTCACACAAATTTAGCATGGTTCATCTAATACAAGTTACATTCACAAAGAAAAAACCTCCCACTTCCTTTTTATTATCTAGTGAAGGAAAAACTACAATCGAATGATTTTCACATTCCACAACCACTTATTTATCAAGTATTTGTGGTGTTTTACGAAGGACGGTTTACATACTAAAATAATAGCTAACTCCTTTATTAAATAAGAGAAAATTTTTGTTTCAAAAGTGTTTCCCCCAACAACCCCCATTAGGTGTGTTGCCCCTAGACTCCTATTGTGGGCTCTACCCCTCTGCACTCCCTCATAATTGATTTTGGGAGAAAATAAGGCTGAAAAGTCACCAAAATTTAAGTCCAACAACATGGTCAATCACTACATATCAATGCATCCTTGGAATGTAAAAACTATCCTACATTCATCTCATGAAATTGAGATAATAGTTATTCTATTATTAAAACACGTGCATATTAAAACATATATATTATCTTTAATAATTTTAAGCATGAAATGTATATCTACTTCAGTTCAGAATACCTTGACTTGATCAAAATGCTAAATTAGCATATTCTTAGTTAATCATAACTCGTGATTCCAAGCTAGAATTGAAGTGCAAATGAAAAATAATATAGTTTAGTGGTTATGGAAAATGGGATGTAACATAAAAATTACAAGTTTGATGCCTTTGAATTAAGTCAATAATTAATTTGATACCATTTAATAAAGTCTTTTGCTCAAGGTGTTTGATCATTGTCAACAAAGGGGTTTCCATTTGCAACAATAAATGAATTCACAACCTACAACAAAGTAATAAGCCCTCAACCTATTGACCTCAACTCTCTCAATGGTTCTTTGACATTAGATGAAAATATTTATGTACACCAAAAATAATCTCATACAATCTATGTTATGTGTCAGGACTCCTCTACTTGCATGATCAACATGTGCAACTTATGTTATGTGGTCAAACCTCATCTACTTGCATCATGGATATGGGTGCAATCTATAAGATTTTATGGAATAGATCTATAATTCTATCACTTGCCTACATGTGTAATCAAATCATAGAATATACCAAAGTAGTAATCCAAACCCAAAATGGCTTTGATACTATGTAGAATTCACCAAGATCTCTAGACAAAATGTTAGTATTAAATCAGGCCATCTGAAACAAGCAAGTGCACACTCTACCTATGAGATTAAAAACACAAAATATATAAAGGAATAGTTGAAGTGATGATTGCATTAACTCACAATGTGGAGTAAATATAGAGTACAATAATCCAAAAATAATGGTGCCTAAAAATAGACACGTGGCCACTTAATTTTGATCTAGCTAAAGAAAGCATATGGTTGGCTAATAATAACATGTGGGTAAGGATTGTCATGTAGCTCCTTAGCACTCCTAAGCAAGCTTAATTTGTACACTAACAAGATATGAATGTGAGATTTATAATGTCCTTTATGCTAATTTAGAACCAATTAGGGTGGATGTCTAAAGTTATTATTTGTATAATTGTATATAAATTATTAGATTTGATTTGAGGTGGTATTGAAATTTACAAGTTAAACAAAGCAATGTGTATTTTCTTTTCCACATGTTTAGTTCATGATTTATAAGATGCCTTTCAAAATTTTAATTATATAAGTTTACACATATTTATTATGTTTTAAATGTTGGATTTGTACATTAAAAAAATATATTATAAAAAATAAATGTTGGTGAAAGAAATTACACGTTGAAAAACACTGTGTATTTCAACTTCTACATGTTTAGTTTATCATTTATAAGATGTCTTTCAAATTTATGATCTTTTTGGTTGATTAATAATTTGTTAGAATTGAAATGTTAGAAATTGTACATTGATAAAATGAAATTACGTAATTGTCTTCGGACATGTAGTGTCGCGGTTAAAACACTTCGTTGGTGAAGCGGCCACCAAGATTCAAACCCCTACTAGGCCATTGTGCTCGCAGGCCTTGTGTCTTTGTTGGACCGTTGTGCTCGCAGGTTTGAACAAGTGAAGTGTGGGGATGAGGTCCCTCGGTTGTGGCCTCATCGGTTCATAGCTCCGGGTCAAAAGTGTTTCACGTGGAGTCGGAGGGTGTGTCGTGTAAAAGGTTTACCACACATTTAAAAAATAAAAAATGAAATTACGTAACTAAATGTCCATGAAGAAACTTGTAGATAAAAAAACATTTAATGTGTATTTCAATCTACATATATTTAATTAATGATTTGTGAGATTTGTTTCAAACTTATGATATTTTATTAAATTGAATACATATCATGTAGTTTAATTTTGGTAAGTTGTATTTCAAACTCCTTCCCTATTTAAATCACTTGTACATCATAGAAGATAATTTTCTTGAAATTTTTAAACTAGAAAAAAATAAAATTTCTTGTCTTTTAAATATTATCTAAATAATATCGTGTATCAACTTATATAAATTTAGCTATTGTATTTTAAATGTTAGATTTTATAAATTATCAAAATAAAGATTATTTTCATTGATTGTTGGTGAAGAAAAATGTAGAATAAAACATATACAATGCAATTCAAATTATAATTATACATTGTTTATCTATTTACCTCAAATAATCATATACTCCAGTTTTATAAAAATCAATATTTCCCTCTAGTTTTTTTCTTTAAAAAATAAATAAATAAAAATAAACTTTAAGATCGTTAAACTTTATAGATGAAGACACTTTAATTGCTATCTATAAAAATATTCAACTTGCAAAAGTTTTGTTTCGAGTATTTAAGTTGTAAAAATTATAGTCTTTATTTTTTCAAATATTTTAAACTTTTTATTGTGTTTTGTTTACACAATTAATGTAAAGATTGGTGAAGCCATTTGTATGGTGTAAATGACAATATGTGTATGTCAACATGCACATGTTTATTTTATGTTTCATAGCTTGTCTTCACATTTCTTAACTTGTTACTTAATTCATTCATAATTTATTGTTGTATCTCAAACTATGTGCTTACATAATTTAATCAATGATAAATTATAAAAATAAAATTTTCAACTCTTTGAATTCTTTTATCTTTAGTTTGTCCTATTTATTTATTCATGTTTAAAAATTTAAGCTTCTAAAATTTATAAGGATAGTTTACTTGTACATTAAAAACATTTCATTTATAAAAGTTTTGATAAAATCACACATCGATATCTCACTAGAGTTAAAAAGCATACCTAAATTAAATAATTGCAATATCTCAATCATATTTAGCCTCAAATTTAATTTTTAAACCTTAGAATACCTCAACACATATTGATTGTCCGTATTTTTATATGTGAATTTCTATTTGTATATTCTACAACTATTCTCTTTCCTAATTTCTTCATATATTTCTATATTGCTTTTTAGGTTGCCTCCTCCTACCTTCATTGATATTAGCTACAAAATTTATGACAAATTCATTGTGTAGAAAATAAACTAAAGATATTAGCCCCATCCTCACTAAATGTTTTTACTTTCATAAATTCATAAAAAATCTCATCATGTAGAAAATAAATTATAGTTTCTAATAAGGGCTTCTCATTCCATTACATAAATCTACAATATCACAATGATATATTATAAAAGAACCAAATAATTATCCAATAAAAATGTTCATCTTTCATCATGATTAATTTAAATATTTAATTTTTCATCAATGTAATAATATTTTAAATTTATAAAAAATTTTAAAAACAAAACAATATTAATGATGTCAATGGACTTTTGGTTGGTTACTGAAGTTCAATGATTCTAAATGGGGCCACAAAGAATCAAGTCTTGCTCAATGTAAAACCCCGATAACATAAATGATGAGACTGAGATTGTTGTAAGGGACCCTAATCTTTGACTCTTGCCTGAAAAAGTTTCAAAGTAGAGACTTATGCTCCCAAATAATTTTTGTGGATGATAAAAAACCCCCCAAAAAATGATCCAACACATTTCTATCATATTCTCGAAGGCTACTTGGATAGTGAACTTTGTGTGAACATGGAATTGAAGGTGAATTTGTTTTCTTGTTTGAAAGGTGATGATTCCATGGAAACATCTATCCGACCAACTAAAAAGCAACCAAAGGAGACACTTAAACTTTTTTTGAAAACTCTTCTCTATGGACTTACTTTTTTGTTGGTTGGGTAGCTATAGATTAATCTTCTTTATGGAATGTTTTTTAGTTGACTGGATAGTGACGGGTTGATTCCACTAGACAAAGAAAATGGAAAGTAAGGAACGTATCATAACTATAGCAACCTTCGAGGTTTGTTTCTCTATTAGTTCAAATTATCTAATACAATCCTCTTATAACACTACCTTAGTTGATTTTGGCATACATATTCATAGCAGGACATGTCTTCTCAAAACTATACTAAATGAAGATTACAATGTGTCCCTTCCACTAGATAATGATCAATTCGTCAATGCCAAGTTCACTAATGGCTCTATAACTAGTGTCTCCCCATCCGTGGATTAAGGAGGAAATTACTAATTTAGGAACATACAATATCGAAGAGAGGCATGAAGAGAAGATGCAAGAGAAGCGGTGACCATTCTTACCAAGAAAATTCAATGCATAGCTATCTCTCTCCCTTTCTATCCCTCCTCTACCTATCTCTCTTCCTTTCTATCTCTCTCTTTCTATCTTTCCCCATCTCTGCCTCCCTCACTCCCTCCCTATCCCCCTACCTATCTCTTTACCTAGATATCCATCTCTCCCAGTCTCTTCCCATATCTCTCTTTCTATCTATCTCCCCTATTTCTCTCCCCTCTCTCTATATTCCTAATATATCTATCTCTCCATCACATCTGTCTCTCTGTCACTTTATCTCACCATCTATATCTTTCTCTATCTCTCCCTCTCCATATTCTTATATACATATCTTTATATCTCTTTATCTTTCTCTCTAACTATTTGTATCCCTCTTCCTCTCTCATTCTATCTTTGTCCCCTCTCTATCTCTAGACATCTCTCCCTCTCTCTATACATCCATCTCTCCCTCTCCCTCTCCCTCTCCCTCTTCCTAGAGCTCTATATCTATATTCGTTTGCCTCTCTATCTCTATATCCCCATATTTATTCTTTCATCTCCCCCTTTATATCTATCTCATTATCTATCCATCTCTCTCTACCCCCTATGTCTCTCCCTCTCTCTATGTCATTTCCTATCTCTATCTTTACCTTTCTATCTCCTTGTCTTTTATTCTCTCCCTCTCCCCCTCTCTCTATATATAATCACCTATCTCTATTTTTATCTTTCTATCTCTTTGTCTCTCATTCTCTCCCTCTCTCTCTCTCCCTCTTTATATATTTATCTCTTCCACGTCTACCTATCTCTTTCTTCTTTCTCTCTTTATCTCTCTATATCATTCTCTCTATCTACATCTCCATCTCCATCTCCATCTCCATCTCCATCTCCATCTCCATCTCCATCTTCTTACCCCCTTTATCTCTCCCTCATTCTATCCCTCTCTCTCCTTCTCTCCCTATAAAAACATAACATTTTGTTGGTAATGAATTCTAATTGAGAGGTTTTATTTTAGTAATGTTTGGATCCCTAAGGTGGATGTTGTAGAGTAGAAAATTGCATACCCCTTTGCAATTCCACCTACACTTTTGAAGCCACTTTAGTGTCCATTCCCCTAGCATTTGAGTAGGATCATTTTAGCCCTTGCATTAGCCTTTTCCCTCTCAGGATGCTCAGGACGCCCTTTTCAGCAATTATCCTTTAGCTTTTGTTTCATGTTAGTCATGTGTTTCTCTTATTGCTTGTCATTTTTTAGCATGATTCATTTGGACACTAGCGTGCCACACAAATGTCCGCTCACCGCACATTAGTCCTACAACATCTTAACGTTAAAATGTCAGTTTTGTGCATTTTAGCACTTGCTACCTATCTTGGTTGGTGGAAATGGCTCAAAATCTTCTAAATGGATTGCTAGCCCTCTTTTTCCCTCCTCTTCTCTCTTTTAAACCTATATTTTCTCTCTATTCAATCTCTCTAGTTCCTCCATACAATATCTCTCATTCTTTGGGCTCCCGCAACTTTCTCTTGCTCTCTCTCACTTGCTACAACAATCTCTAGTTTGCTAAAATGCTCTCAAGCTCTCACAATACTCTTTGCATCTCTCTTCACTTTTTCAAGCCTCTTTGGTAATATCTTTATATCATTCTATCTATCTCATCTTTGAGAATCTTGGGATTTTTCACATCCCCTATCTCTTTGATCATTCTATCTATTTATCTTTTTGATCTATCTATCTATCTGGCTGTTGTGGAGGTGGAAACACCAAAGCAGAGACTTGATTGAGGCAAGTCTCCAAATAGTCCCAAACATTCTTCATCTTATATATTTGTGCAAGTTTGTTGAAGGCATTCAACTGCACAGAGGTTTGATATATATATATATATATATATATATATATGTTATTCTTTTCCTTTATTTAAGTCTTTATTATAATTCTTTGTATCTCTATTGTATACTATTTGTTGCTATATTTCTGATTTTGGGTTTTTCAGGTTATCTAAAGAACATAGTTGGATTTTCATGTTTTTGAGTCTTTTTTGTTCGTGGTCTATACAAGACTACAATGCTCTACATAGACGTTTGCGTGTCACTCTAGCATCCTTGACTAGGATGCTTAGATTCAGACTGGACACTCTTTGTCGTCTACTCATACCATTTCTCTTATTAGATATATTCACCAATTTCACTAGTTGGAGATACATGAATGTATGTTGTGAAATTGGCTCTCAAGGGAACATAGTTCTTTCCTTTGCAGGGTCACTTTTGCACCATTACATTTTGGTGAACCCAAAATGAAGACTTCTTTTGTAATATTTTTAAAGCATTTTTCTCATTCCTTCAGTCATTCAATATCCCCCCCTAAAAAAAGGATGATTCTAATCTTTCCCCTTCTTCCAAAAAAAAATTTGGGGCACTGCCCGGAATCCCATTCCATGCCATCAATTTTTGAATGATACATCAAGCTTCGGTTGACTCATTTATGCATTGCTTCTTTAAATTAGTTAGCCATTTTCAAGATGCATTTATTATCTTCTTTTATTAGTTCAAATTTCTAGTTTTATTCAGAGTACTAATGATATTCATTTTCTTACATGTGATGGTGACTTGGCTTTGCCTATGTCACTCTATGTCTTGGATCCATCTTGTAAAAATTCTTCTATCTCGAAATATATTTTGTTGCAAGAGGATGAAATCATTGATACTTTTCTTAATGATACTCTACCATCTCTTCATTCCAATGCACTCACTCCAAGAGCTAATGCATTAATGGACGATGAATCTCATGTTACATCATGGTTACATCTGATCTCCCACAAGTTGATGTTAAGCAAGTTCCTTCAACTAATTCTTTTACAAGTTATACTGAGTCTGTAAATGTGTTGTTGTCTCTCCTACCCCTAGTAGACCCAAGAGACCAATCATTTGTGTAATTGCAGCTAGTCCTTCTCCAAAGAAGGTAATTTCTATTCGTGGCAGTCCTTTTAAAAATGAATCACCAGATCTTTTTATGAGATACAAACAGTCTAAGGCTCCTTCTTATTGAATGGTAGCCCACACTTATAACACTCATAGAAATAAGAAAAATATTGAACACTCTAATTCTTCTTTACCACCTTCTCAACCAGATCTTCCTCAAGCACCTAAGCCTTCAGTTAAGCAACCTAGTGGTTACAATTTTATTGAGCAACTTTGTGTTACTCCCGCTAAGATCTCACTTTGAGATTTGCTTCAGACTGCTCCAGTTTATCAATGTATGCTTCAGGAAGCTCTTCAAAATATCCTATTGCCTTCTTATACTAGGCCTTTGGATGTAAATGCGTTGATGGATAATATTTGTGCAGATTCACCGAATAGTACATTCTATCCACATGAACTCTCACCTCCAAAAGTAAGAAATCAAGGAGACCCATTAATGATAATTGTTCATGTCAATGGTGTTAGTATTAGACAGACTCTCATTGATACTGGCCCAACACTCAATGTTTGTAGTCTAGATCTATTGCCCAAAATCAAAGTGGATTCAAATTCTCTCATTGCATCTTCTATGTTCATATGTGGTTTTGATAATACTGGTAACACTGCTTTAGGCACTATTATTTTGCCTATAAAGATTGGGCCAGTTACTATTCCAGCCCTAGTGCATGTTATGTCAAGACCTTTATCATTTAACCTTCTCTTGGGTAGACCTTGGATTCATGCTTTAGGAGTAGTTATTTCTACCCTTCATGGTTCTATTAAGTTTTTTTTCTAATAATCAGGTAGTTACAATCAAGGTTGATCCCGATGCTATGCACTTATGTCAAATCGCAACAACTAGTCATGCCTCAGTCACACCTACCTTTCAGAACTATATTCCATCTTTATCTTCCAATATGCTAACAACTATTCCTATGGACCCTCCTAAAGAGGAAACTTGTGAGAAGGTTGTCCCTAAAGAAGATCCTCCTAAAGTAGAAAGTCCTAAGTCTACTCCTACTCCATCTCCTTCTCAATCAAATGTATTTCTTGGTGATGATTGGGGTTCCTTAGACTTTACAAGCTCCTTCATTTGAGAATATAAAGTCAACCCTATCCACCTTAACTTTCCAAAGGTATCAAATTCACACCCGCTATCAAAGATGATTATTTTTCTGAATCGAGGGATCATGTGAACACCATTGGCTACACAATTTAAGGTGATCCTCCCCCTTTGGAGGAGTTGCAATCACATTATGGTCCAAGATTCAATATTGCTTCCAAGTATGGATATAAATAAAATTTTCTTGGGCGCATGGGTCAAGGAGTTAAGGTCCCTTCGGAATTGAATCTATGCTCTTTTACAATGGGTTTGGGTTACGAAGCTTCTCCTTTATCTTCATCCCCTCCATTATCTAATGTTCCTATGTCTTCTTCTTCTTGTGAGAAGTCAAACTCTTCTCCACAAGAGAAAGGGTTGCTTCCTACTCATCCTTTATCTAATCAAGAGCCTATTTTTTTGTGGCTTCTCAAAGCCCACTTAATTACTCTTCCTCCTCCTAGACATAAGAAGTTTTATAAGGATAATAAAGAAAAACATTATTTATGTGCATACCATCAAGTGCTTGCCCATTCCATAAGTGAATATAAGGCCTTGAGGGATATAATACAACAACTTCATCAATCGAGTGTCATTAATTCTCCATCTATTGATACATCTTATTCTTCTTCTTTGCATAATAAGTGATATTGAGGTTTACCTCTATCTTGTTCTTTTATACTCATTTGTGCATTCTTACTAGGCCTACTCTCCACCCAAGGTGGCACCTATCTCTTTCTCACTTCACTATAGAGCATGTATCTTCTGGACACTAGTGCACTACATGGACGTTTGTGCACCGCACATTAGTCCTACAAAATATTAATGTTCAAATGTCGGTTCTACGTATTTAAGCACTTGTCACCTATCTTGGTCGGTGGAAATGGCTCAAAATCTTCTAAATGGTTCGCCAACCCTCTTTTTCCCTCCTCTTCTCTCTTTTAAATCTATCTTTTCTCTCTATTCAATCTCTCTAGTTCCTCAATACAATATCTCTCATTCTTTGGGCTCTCACAACTTTCTCTTGCTCTCTCTCACTTGCTACAATGGTCTTTACTTTGCTACAATGCTCTGAAGCTCTCATAATACTCTTTGCATATCTCTTGGCTTTCTCAAGCCTCTTTGGCAATATTTTTCTATCATTCTATCTCTCATATTTGAGCATCTTGGGATTTATCACATCCCCTATCCATTTCATCATTTTATCATTCTATGTATTTATATTTTTGATCTATCTATCTATCTTCTTGTTGTGGAGGTGGAAACACCAAGGCAGGGACTTGACTAAGGAAAGTCTCCAAACAACCCCAAACATTTTTCCTCTTTTGTATGTGTGCAAGTTTCTTGAAGGCATTCAATCACATGGAGGTTTGCTATATTTATTTGTTATTCTTTTCCTTTATTTAAATATTTATTATACTTCTTTGTGTCTCTATTGCATACGATTTGTTGCTATATTTTTAATTTTGGGTTTTGCAGGTTATCTAAAGAACAAAGTTGGGTTTTCGTGTTTATGAGTCTTTTTAGTTTGGGGTCTATACAAGACCACAAAATTCTATGTAGAAATTTGCATGTCGTGATGGCATCCTTTACCAAGATGCTTAGATTCAGACCAAAGACTCTTTGGTGTAGTCACCGTCTAGGAGGGACCTCAAAGAGATCAGTCCAAACCGGTTAGAAAGAGTAAACACAATGGAAACACAAGGACATGATAGAGGAAACACAAAATAGATTGAATTATATCATGAAAACTGATTACAACCAACCAGTACCAATCATGTTACAATAACCAGCTCACAGGCCTGCTAAAACAGGCTAAAAATATAGAACAGGTCACAACCAAGACCTCAATTCTTAAGATCTATCTTCTATGCTCTGTGTAACTTCTTCGATACATTCTATTGCTCTATTATAATGATTTATATGATCCAAGGGGATCCGGTCGGTCCAAAAGGGATCAAAACCTAAAGAACAAGACCTAACATATAAAACCAACAAGGTCGGCCTTCGACAAAGAAAATCCTCCAGAAAATCCAAAGGAAGAAGTGAGAATCAAAGGGAAGGTCAGCCTATGAGCCAGTTACTGTAACCCGATTCCTACCAGTTGGTTGTAATCAATTTTCATAATATAATTCAATTTGTTCTGTGTTTCCTCCATCATGTCCTTGTGTTTATGTTGTGTTTACTCTTGTTTACCGGTCTGGACTGATCTCTTTGAGGTCCCTCCTAATCGGTGATTGCACCAATCTTTGTTGTCTACTCTTACCATTTCTCTAATTAGATATCTTCACCAGTTTCACTATTTGGAGATATCTGAATGCATGTTGTGAAATTGGATCTCAAGGGAGCATAGTTATTCCCTTTTCACAGTCACTTTTGCACCATTACAGATGCATATTTTATTTAAAGCTATCACTTCTCCACTAAGACCTTTGTCACTCATACAATATCATTTTCTAAATGGCCTTCCAATTAACCTCATGTATTGCACAAATGTATATGAAAAATATACCAAAATATTCTATAGTTAGCCTTTCACAACTCTTCTATGTACCCATTTCTCACTAAGGTGCAATTGGTGGTTTATGGGAAGCGGCTAATCTCCACACAAAAATATCGTCTGTATGAAAATCATATTTTTTAAAATGCAATGGATTTTTACCATTATAATTCTCATAATCCACCCATGCAATACTTTTAAAATCCAAAAAAATTGATGACTATTGTGTTATGCAGATTTATATTTTCGCCGGTGTGCCATTTTCTGTGGAGATTAAAACCCAAAAAATCTAAAAACCATTGTGTTATGTGGATTTAAATTTTTCCTGGTGTGCCATTTTGTGTGGAGATTAGCCTATTGTTTGGTTTATGTAGGTGATTGATAAACATGACCATACTGCAAAATTTATGGAGAATATCCATGTCAGTTTGTCCACTTCAACTTTGGTTCTATAAGCATGTTGAATAGAACTAGCAATCACCTTGTTGCACAATGGGTGCATTGAAGAGGTGTGTAAGGTTAGTTAGGGAAAATTTTGGTCTATCTTTCATATACATTTGTGTAGGACATAAGGTCAATTCGTGGGAAATTTAGTGAATTTTGTTTTCTCCATAAAGGTCTTGATGGAGAAGTGATAGCTCCAAATCAACTATGCATCAAGTATATGGATCCAAATATGACCAAAAAAATATTTTGAATTAGGAAGATAATTAGGGTTCATTACTAATACACTTGTGTTTATGTTTAGAATAGGGACAAAGGGGGAGAGAGAGGGAAATTTTGGAAAATGAGAGGGGAGATAGAGTAAAGAAGAGTGAAAGAGGGAGGGGGGAAAGGAGACAAAGATAGGGTTAGAGATAGAGAGGACGATACAGATAAATATGGATATGGGGATGGAGAAGGAGAGATAAAGAAAGATGAGAGTGAGATACATGGAGATGGAAGAGATAAATATATAGAGCTGGGGAGATAATAAGAGATAGAGATAGAGTATGAAGCAATATATATAGATTTAGATAAAAGAGGAGATATAGGCATAGAGAGAAATGAATAATTTATGAGATAGAGATAGAGGGAATGATGGAAGGAGAAATACATGGAGAGATAAAGAGAGATAGGAAAAGACATAAAAATATAGATGTATAGGAAGAGGGAGAGGGATAAATATGGATGGATAGAGAGAAGGATACATGTCTAGAGATAGAGGGAGATGGAGAATAATAGAAGTAGAGATGAAGATAGAGGGAGAAAGAAAGATAGAGATAGAGAGAGGTAGAGGGAGATATAAAGATAAATAGATATAGGGGATATAGAGAAATGAATAAAGATGAAGAGATAAATTGATAGTGGGATAGAAATATAAGGAGATATAAAGAGAGGAGAATAAGTAGACATATAAATAAACAAAAATAGAGAGAAGTAGAGGTAAATAAATAGAGAGGAAGAGATAAAGAGAGGGAGTTTGATAAATAGGGGGAGATAGATATATGGAGAGAGAGAGAGAGAGAGAGAGAGAGAGAGAGAGAGAGAGAGAGAGAGAGAGAGAGAGAGAGAGAGAGAGAGAGAGAGAGAGAGAGAGAGAGAGAGAGAGAGAGAGAGAGAGAGAGAGAGAGAGAGAGAGAGAGAGAGAGAGAGATATATATATATATATATATATATATATATATAAAGAGGGAGATAGGAAAGGAGGGGGAAAGATATAGATATAGAGATAAATATAAAGATGCACAAACAAGGAGCATGTCTATATGAGTAATAGAGAGAAAGAGAGTAGGAGAGATGGAGTGTATATAAAAGGGAGTGATGCATAAAAAAGGTAGAGAGAGATGGAGTGAAGAAGAGAGAGATAATGAGATACATATAAAAAGATAAGGAGAGGTGGGAAGATAGAGATAATAGGGACAAGAGTGATAGATAAAGGAGGTAATAGACACAAGTAATATAGAGGAAGAGGGATAAAGAGACAAGAAAGATGGAGAGATAGAGATGGAGATAGGGAGGATGAAATAATGTGTGAGTGAGAGAGATAGAGATAGGGAAGGAGAAATAGGGGGTGTGTGCAAGTCTAAGAGAGATATGGAGATACAGATAAAGAGAGATGTATACATATATAGAGAGGGAAGGAGAGAGGTGGAGAGAAATAGACAGAGGATAGAGTAGAGTGGTATAGAGAGAGAGAGAGAGAGAGAGAGAGAGAGAGAGAGAGAGAGAGAGAGAGAGAGAGAGAGAGAGAGAGAGAGAGAGGGGGGGGAGAAATATAGAGATAGATATAGTAGAAAATATAGAGGAGAAAGAGAGAGATGCAAGGAGAGGTAAGGAGATGTATATAGGGGAGAGAAGTAAAGATGAAGATAGAGATGGAGATGGAGAGGTAAAGGGAGAGGGAGAGAGGGAGAGGTGGGTTTTGGTTAGATAGTTTGAGTGTGGTTGGTTATTTGTGGTGGTAAACATTGGTGTGTATCATTAAAGGGAGTGATAGGGAGAGAGGGAGATAGACGAATAGAAAGAGGGAGAGATAGAGATGTAGATATAACTTGGAAAGATAGAGGGGTGAGAGGGAGACAATGAGAGAGAGGGGGAGATGGAGACATAGAAAGATAAAGGTACAAGAAGTGACATATAGAGAGGTGATTCATCTATGGATAAATATCCATTTAGTATACATTTGTTATTACCTATACTAAAGTAAAATTTAACATGATGTAATCTCTAGCTCTATACACACACACATACTTCATTTAGTATTACTATCTCTAATATAGTGTGTGACAGATAGTGAGATAACTAGTATATATATTATTATGTTTATTACTAATGTTATATTATTATTAATTAATATATAAACACCTAGAGAGATATAAATGGATTTTGAAGATAAAAAAAGAGATCACCGATAGTTTGACTTTACAGATAGTTGAGTTACAACAAACATGATGACAAAATTAGTTACTCTTAATAAGGGTTGAAAAACAACTAGCTTTTTGTTCAAGAGATGTAATTAAAAAACCCAGTTCAAATTCTCACACCTCTTTTACAACTAGCTCACAAGAATGCAAACAAACAACACCAGTAAATGTATGTTGGCATTAAATATTCAATATTTTAATACAAGTCAAACTTCTTGTTTGCTTGACCTTATATATTGACGTAGTACTATCAAGTACTATTACTTGAGACAGTGTTTTTGCACTTCATATTGAAACTTGAAAGAATATAAATTTGAACATAGGGAATCAAATGCATTCAAACCTACAAAAATTCTAAAAACAAGATTACAAGACTAATTAAACACTATAACTATCAAACTTGTAAGCATTAGCCCACGAGCAATATTTTAGCATACTAGGCTCGGATGTTGTTCAAGTCATTACTTCTGTCCAATTTTCATTTAACACCTAGCACGAGACACAAATATATTATAAAATTTAGTACAAACTTCATTCGTGACAACAAAAAATATGGAGCAACATGTCCTTGATTAACAATGCTACCTACTACAGACTTTAGAGTCATTATAAATAAAGAAGTATAATTTGTCTTAACTATGTTAATATGTTTTACCAACTCAAGTGACAAGTTAATCTTTTTATAATATATTTTAAGAATTCAAAGGGACAATTGGCACAACAAAAAAATCTTTATTAGCTATATCCATGCGACCTACATCCCTAGATCACCTTTTAGATTGTGATAATGTTGCATTTTTTTTTATATTAGAATTTTCCAATCCACTATTTTGGCAGTTGAAAATATTTTATGGAAACGTTTTCTTTTGAATATTTCTCTTGATTTTGTTGGCATTCTACACTCTTATGAGAATAGTTGATGTTGTCATTGATGGAAACCAATTGGAAACCCACCGGAAATAGGTTTCTACACTGGCATCACAAACTTCATACACCGGTAGACACCGGCACCGACAGGTGCTTACACCGACATTCGAATTACATCTGCAACAAAGCATACCAACACTCCAACTGACATGGGATAAAGTTTTGTTTATATGAATTGTTTTGTAAATGAAATTATCTTTTGTAAGCTGACATGGTATATTGTAAAATACTCATATATGTATGAGATCTTATAGATCATTTTGTAATGAATGAATGAAAGAAGAATAGAGATGTATGGTAGAAGATAGTTGTTTAGTAGCAACGAAGGTTTTTGGTTATGGTATCTATCTGAGCTTAAACCGGTATTGAACCTGGCATTAGAGATGTTGTTTTGAGCAATACATTGTATTGGATTTAATTATCCATTTTGTAGTCAGTGAGACTCTTCATTGAGCAGTGAGCTCTAGGCTGTTGGCCTCCTTGCATGTGCAGGGCCCTTATTGTAAGTAGTATTTATTCATTGGCCAGTGAGTAAATATTGTGGGTCAAAAATCCCACCGAGGTTTTTCCCACACCGGGTTTCCTCGTTAAAATATCTTGTGTTATGGTGTGTTTCTATGTTGTCTCTGCTATTTTTGTTTGCTGCATTAATTCTTGTTTACCGGTACATTGTTTTGGGTTGCAAAGTTATAAATAAGTTTAAATATTTAATCCACTGGTTAGACACTGATTCAAACCCCCCCCCTCTCAGTGTCTATGGGATTGTCATTGAATCTAACAATTGGTATCAAAGCCTGGTCCTCTATTTGCAAAATCCTAACAGCTTGAGGAAGATTCTGAAACCGATACAGATGGAGAACTTAAGAAAACAGTTGGAAGGATCTCTTGAAGATTTTGATGCAGAAAAGTTGAAGAATATCAAACTTGAAGATGATCAGAGGACTGCTAAGGAATTCATTAAAGGACTTCAGAAAAATCTGGTTATAGCACAAAATAAGAGAAAGGAACTTCATGAGAAGATGCAAAATGATGATGATGATGAGAAGGAAACTCTTAGAGACATTGCAAATAAGTTAAGGCAAGGGAACACTAATATGAAGAATGAAATGCAAGATATGACTATGAGGTTATGTAAGGATATTGAAGATAGGAAGAAGAATGAAGAAGACTTGACTAGGAGACATTAATGATGCAGGAAACAAAAATTTGAGACTTGGTCATGAAAATGATATGTTAAAGATAGATTTGATTCACATGCAACATGATAAGGAGGAACTTACAAGACAAGTTGGAATTCTAGAAAATGAGTTGGTTATTGCAAATGAACACAAAGACAAATTCAAGAAAAGTTCAGAAAGGCTTGATGACATGCTGAAAAGACAAAAACCTGATGGAGATACAAATGGAATTGGATTTGAACATGGAGAAAGTTTTGGTACTGCAAATAACCAAGATTAGAACAAACCGGTAAGACAACCTAATGCTTATAAATTTAATGGGAAATTTTTCAATTGCAACAAATATGGTCATAGAGCAAATCAATGTAGATTTAGAAATAATCAGAATACAAACTTACCCACCGGTCAATGTTCCAAATAAAACAAAGTTGGTCATAATTCAGAAAATTGCAGAATGAATGTGAAATGCTATGTTTGTGGTAGATTTGTGCATTTATCTAATCAATGCAGATCACAAACTGGTCAAGGATATGGAAAGGCTATTCAGAGGAATAATGTAACTTGTTTTGCATGTAACAAGATTGGACATATTGCAAAATTTTGTAGAAGCAAGACTATACCGACAAACAAGAAAGGATCTAGTTTGAAGGGCAAAGAAAAGGTAGATGAAGTAAAGCAAGAATTTTCAAAACAATGGATTAAGAAGAGTGATCAGAAAGTTGATGAATCCATCTTTGCACCAATAGAACAGATTAACCCTCCACCGATAGGAGATTCTTCATCTAATTGAGGAATAATCCTTAGGGGGTATTGCAACAAGTTGAAAATCATGCATTCTACCCTCGGTTGATGGTGAGAAGATACATTTCTTCTTTACTGACAGGTGTGTTAAGTTTTCACTTAACTGATGAGCATTTAATGCGGTTGTTGAAAGATATTTCATTATATAACATCGGAGATCCCTCATTTTTGACTCACCGAGCATTCAAACATCAGAGAGCATGAAACTGAACAAGGGCATTCTAAGGCAGAGTTGCGAAGTGATTTTTAGGCATTCAGAGAACTTCAGTTAAGAGGTATTTATCATAATGGAAACTCATCTTTTGCTCTAGATTTTATTGCAAAACCTATCATTATTGAAAACGTCAAACTCCCTAGACCCGTGTTTAAGATTATCCTCGAGATTGCAAAGCAAGATGATTCTGTCAGAGCTTTTTCAAAAATTTCGAAGGGTGTAGCATTTGCTAAAGACCCTAGAATCTACATACATTGCAACATAGAAAACCTAGGGACTGAGGATTTGAAGAAAATATTTAATGAGGTTATTACCGATGGAAATGGTGTGATTAAACCTAAAAATAAGATTGTGGAAGACTTAGGTTTTGTATAAATTCTGAACATTCCTGAATTTCCAAAGGAAGTTGTAAGACTTGTATTAAGAAGAGTCCATGGAGAGTTCATATGGTTAGATTCAATTTGCAAAATAACCAAGGAAGCAATTAAGGCAATTACTGGTTTACCTTCAACTAGTAGTAGGCCTGATAAAACCAAGAAAATACCTAACAAGGGAGTTATGGAGTTAACCAGAGCCACATATGATATCAGGTCACTTAGAGTCAATGATGTCAAGGATACAAATGTGAGATATATTAGTATGGTACTTGGATATAAAGCAACACATGCAAATAGATAGAATTTTGTTTCTAGCCTTTGTATTCATAGTGCATATGAGATGGTGAACAATAATGCTAAGATTGATGTGTGTGAATGGCTTAAAGATGATCTGATTGATAACTTAAAGAAGATTAAGGGAGATGAGAAAGGTACTTTCTATTTTGGGAACCTACTAGTATGCTTGATGCTATACTTTACCAAAGAGATACCCGACATAGGTCACAAAGATTTTGGTTATGACATCCTGGTAGGAAAACATATACAGGAAGCTTTCACTGGTATGGCCACTGACTGTGACAAGAACATTACAGATTACTTCAAAATATTTCAAACTAAGATGAGAGAAAGAGAGAGACAATCACAGAGCATAATTGATAAGTATGACAAGCAAATATGTTTTGTCATTAAGCTAGATGAAACTTGGATGGAAAAAGTAAGCCCTGGAACTATTTGGGTTACTGAGATGGGTTATGAGGTAGACCTATCTATTCTGGAGACATATGCTAAAGCTCTACTTGATGCACCAAGGGAGCCATCTGAGAAATTCTTTGGTAGTGCTGAAACCATTGAGAGTAATGTATCTATGAAAAAGAGGACAAAAAGAAGAGAAAAGTTTATCAGAGATGCCTCCAAGAAGGCCCAAGAAATCAAAGAAAGTGTCATGAATATCAATGGTATATCAGCAAGTGAGCTTGAAGGACTGCAACCTAAAGCACATGTTTCACTAGTTGTAACATCTTTTGATACTGACAGTGGCAAGGCTGCTGAGTTTAAGAGAGTGGAAAGGGAAAGGAAAACCCCACTGGTACCATCTCCTTTACCTAAGAAAACAAGAACACTAAAGAAAAGCAACAGGCAGTTAAGGAATCATAGAAGAAGCTTACACCAAAGAAGAAACAAACACCGGTTACCCTTACACTGGATGATCTACTGAATGAGATTACACAGGAAGGTAATCTAGTAAATGTAAAAAAATAGTATAATTATTTTAAGGATTCTGACAAATAAAACCATTGAAGAAAGCATTATCCTACATTTGGATATATACAAGAAAGTTTTGATAGAAGTGATTGATGAGTTACCCAATGATTTATACATGAGATTGGAAGCTAAAAGACTATCTGTGATGGAACTAGACAAGAAGTTGAAAGTCGAAGCACTCTTGGATGTACATCTGGTAAATTCTAGAGAAGAGATAGATGAGCTTATATCTGAAGCTAACTAGACAATATTTGTCAGTGGACACCGACAAGTGAGCCTGATGGCTGGAAGGGTTAAGGAAATTGCAGATGAGACTGCAGATAAATGGGACATATTTTTGTTGAGAAGGAAAAGCAAGAGGAAAGAAACAAACTGAAAGTGGAGAAGACATTCAAGGTATATCAGAAAGACAAGGGAAAAGGTAAAATAGGTGGTGTACCTTCTATAAAAATAACAGATAACATCCCTCCACTGGCTCAGGACACCCCTCCTTTAACCTCAACATCACTAGTTAATACAATTAATCCATTGGATATAGCTACTAAAGGTATAACTCATGATGATACTAACCCGGAGTTTGACATACTTTTTACAATGAATGTGGATATACAGAATATAAACATTGTTGTGGACAAAGAGACTGCAGAGGTTAAGGCAGATAGTGTTGAGGACAACAAGATTTCAAAGAAATTGACATAGACTATTGACTCTCAGGAAACTAAGATACCGGTTCAAACAGAGCAACCAGAGACTGAGAAACCAAGAGAGGACAAGACAACTAGCATAGGGCCACCGAAATCAGAGAAACTGAAAGTGGTATAGACAGAGAAACAATCTGAGGCAAAGGTTCATATTGAGTTTGAGAAACCAGTAGCTGCAAAGGTTCTTAATCAAACTGAGAAACCATTAAAGGTAGAGGTACAGACACAGACAGATCCACCAGAAGAAAATATAAGTAAAGTGGATGCATCTGATGGAAATAAAGAGGATGTAGTGAAGGTAATTGGTCAAACATCTATTGAGAAGAAACCTACAACAAAACCAAGCACTTCTATAGGTGTATTTAGACCCACTAACATCACAAAGGATCTATTGGATTCTATTAAAAGGATAACTGATTGCAATGCCTTAACATTTAAGGCAATTGATAACACCTTACCTATTCTGAAGATGATTGCCCCTAATTGTAAGATAGATCACATTAATGATTCTTTAGGTAAATTGGACACATTGTCCAAATTCATTGTTGATAATGTAATAACCATAGATTAGGTGAATGAGGATACCATTAAGGAGAGAGTTGACAAAGAGAAAAACCCATTCTTTAAGAACACCATAAAGAAATGTACCGATCACTTGGATACACTTTTACCGGTACTTAATTCTACAATTTTGAAGTATAAGGAGTTATATAGAGAAGCATGTAAACCTCACTCTTTGATAAAGGACATTGATGAGGAGATTAAAAAGACACAAAAGGAAATTGATGACATTGCTAATAGTATAATAGGTTCATCTGGAATTATATCAATTTTTGAGCAGGAAATGGCGGTTTTTGAGAAGTTGGAGAAACTTGAGAAAGAGAAGGCAAGGATAAGGTCCAATTCTCAGGAACTCAAAATTAAACTTGGTTCAAAATTGGACAATCTTATTACTCAGAGAGTTGAATTATATAAGGCAACAATTCAAGGAGAGCCATCACTGGAGTAGTAAATGCACTATCTCACCGGTATGATCTAGCAGACTGAGGCAACTCTAATTAATAGCAACAAGTTTATGCACAGTTTGAATCTAATTTTGGTAGACATCTTTCAAATAGTAACCAACTGGTTACAGACCTTGAGGTAGCATTTTTGTACTCTTTTGATTATTTATGACATCCTTTGTCATTGATGTCAAAGGGGGAGTAGTGGAGAGAAAAATGCATGTATAGAGGAGATCACTTGCTCAGGGGGAGCACATATTTTTGGATTTCAGTTTTGGGAGAACAACTTTGGATTTTTCTCATGAGTGTTGCCATCAATACCAAAGGGGGAGATTGTTGGCATTCTACACTCTTATGAGAATAGTTGATGTTGTCATTGATGACAACCAACTGGAAACCCACCAGAAATAGGTTTCTACATGCACCGACATCACAAACTTCATACACGGGTAGACATCGACATCGACATGCACTTACACTTGCATTCAGATTACATCAACAACAAAGCATATCGGCACTCCAACCGACATGGGATAAAGTTTTGTTTATATGAATTATTTTGTAAATGAAATTATCTTTTGTAAGCCAACATGGTATATTGTAAAAGGCTCATATATGTATGAGATCTTATAGATCATTTTGTAATGAATTAATGAATGAAAAATAGAGATGTATGGTAGAATATAGTTGTTTAGTAGCAATGAAGGTTTTTGGTTATGGTATCTAGCTGAGCTTAAACCAGTATTGAACCTGGCATTAGAGATGTTGTTTTGAGCAGTACATTGTATTGGATTTAACTATCCATTTTGTAGTCAGTGAGACTCTTCATTGAGCAATGAGCTCTAGGTTGTTGGCCTCCTTGCATGTGCAAGCCCCTTTATTGTAAGTAGTATTTATTCATTGGCCACTAAGTAAATATTATGGGTCACAAATCCCACCGAGGTTTTTCCCACACTAGGTTTCCTCGTGAAAATATCTTGTGTTATGGTGTGTTTCTATGTTGTCTCTATTATTTTTGTTTACTGCAATAATTCTTGTTTACTGGTACACTATTTTGGGTTGCAAAGTAATAAATAAGTTTAAATATTCAATCCACCAGCTAGACACTGATTCACCCCCCCCCCCCCCCCCCCCTCTCAATGTCTATGGCACTATCATTGAAGCTAATAGATTTAGACAACAGGAAAATATTTAAATAATGTTACTTATTAGTCACCTCAACTTTCAAATATTCTTCTTCCTAACTAGGATGTTAATTTTTCTAAGTAGAGTAATGTAACAATAACCTTTTTTCTATTGTATGTAGAAAATTGTGAATGAAAACTATTGAGAAGATGAACTAAACAATTAAGAGACAAATATTTTGACCATACTCAAGAATAGGATGTTGAAGAAGAAAGAAAAGTAGGTAAACAAGATAAAAAGTATTTAAAATGCAAACTCCATATTCCTCTTTCGATTTGATTGTCCCTTGATCTGATGTGTGCTTGCTATATGGTAGATGCTCGATTGTGCTCCATGATAGTGAATACAAAGATGAAAACTAAGCAAGATGTGATACAAAATATTATGCTAAATGGATGTGATTATGTAAAAAGATGAGTGAGCATTTCTGCATTATGAGGGTATGAGAATGTGAAAGTGGATAGCTAAAATGACATTATAATGGTATGAGAATGTGAAAGTGGATAGCTAAAATGACATTATAATGGTATGAGAATGTGAAAGTGGATAGATAAAATGACATTATAGCAGTATGAGAATGTGAAAGTGGATAGCTAAAATGGCATTATAACGATATGAGAGTGTGAAAATGGATAGCTAAAATGGCATTATAATGGTATGAGAAAGTGAAAGTGGATGGATTTTGAAGGAAAATGGGGGGTTTAAATAGGCTTGAATGAGAGCTAGAGAGATATGAGAATAACACATGTCAAAGGAATGACATGTGTCCTTGAGAAAACATGTCCATTTGGGAATGAGACACCCAAATTGGAAGGTTCTATTCCAAAAGAGATTACAAAACCATGATATGCCCATGTTTGAAGAAATTTGGGATATTTTCTCATATTTTAGGAAACTTCCCCAAATTCAACAACATTTTCCCCAAATTTTAGGAAATTTGAGATATTTTGGGAACGTGCATATATATGGAGTGGGAAAGAAGTTGGAAGAAATAATAAAAGGATAACTAAAACCCAAGATTAGTTAATGAGTTAAGTTAGAGGAAGAATTAGATGAGGGTTAAAGTTAGAAGACATGTGAGGAAATAGAATTAATTTAAATAATTAGTTCCATGATATTTCCATGACTTGGAATATTTAGAAATACATACATATGGAGTGAAAGGTTGGAAAGAATAAAAGGATTCATTTCCAAATATTAGGATATTTAGGAATACACACATATGGAGCAGAAAGGAGGTTGAAAAGAATAAAATGATTAATTTCCAAATATTAAGAGATTTCCAAATATTAGGATATTTAGGAATACACAGATATGGGGAGGGAAAGTAGTGGGAAGAAATAAAAGAATGACTAAAACCTAAGGTTAGTTAATGAGTTAAGTTAGAGGAAGAGTTAGATGAGGATTAAAGTTAGGAGGCATGTGGGGAAATAGAATTAATTAATACTATGAGAGAATTTAAGAGGAAAAAAAAGTCAACATGGATTAAATAATCAAACTAAGCATTTGATTTATTTAATAGAAGAAGGGATCAAATTTAATCTATTGATTTATGATTGTCAATTAACTAATTAAAGAGGACTATAGCATAATTAAAAAATTAATTAGCTAGGAGGGAACACTAATTAATTAAATAATGCGTAATTATTTAATTAAAGAGCATTTAGGGTAGCTAAATTCAATTAATTAAATTAAGGTGTCTACATTTTGCCCCTCTGTGCGATGGTGCTAAAATAGCATTGGTGTAGACAATAAGACACCATCGACTTAAAGAACAAGGCACAAGAAGAACCTCAAGTGGACGGAAGAAGGACAAGAAATAGGTTCAGTAGGCGAGAATGACATTCAACAAGACAAGAGATGTATGCACATTCCCAAGTGAAATCATGAAAGGAAAACAACCACATGAATGCAATGCATATGCAAATGTGAATGAATCATGGAGCACGAGTATCTTTAACATTGATTGTTATTTTACCGAGCACTTATTTTGCTTTAGCACCATATGTGACACACCAAGGTATAGAAAACCGAGGTGTTTTTCACAAATAATGCATGGACTGACTCAAATAAACAAACACCAAAGGTTAACCTAGCACCACATAGAGTTGTAGAGACCCTATAGGAAACAATGCTAGAACATTTACAAGCAGAAGACATGCCCCAGTATAACATGAGATAGTTGAGACCTCATGAGGGTACAACAAGGAATATATCCAAAAGACACGCCAAGCAAAAAACAAAAGCAACAAGATCACATCCTGAGCCTTGTTATTTCCAGCGCATCATGATATAAAAGATCATGGTGACCAAGAGGAAACATGACCCAAGGAGCTTAAAAAGATAAACAAAGATAAAAAAGAATCAAAGCCAACACGAGTGTCTCAGATATCTTTTGTCAAAGGATGATTGATTGGATGAGGATTGATGGTGTCTGAATTGAGGAAGGATACATCCTGCACAAACTGATGATGGGTGTTGTTGATATGACAACAATATATCTCGAAACAACATCAGGATAAAAGATTGATGAGTGATATACCGACAAAAGAGACCTGATATGATCATGATGACAAAGATGCTCAAAGATGATTGTTGAAGAACTAACTAATAGGATATTATCTCGAAGGACAAGACTGATGCGCACATGTACAATGACACCTATTTACAAGATGTACAAGAGCTATGGATGATGGATGAGGACCCAAAGACAAACATGATGTTGCTCTAGTAAAGATGAAAAGCCATGATGGATTGATCATTGATGGGGTGTTGTTGATGTGAGAATGATATATCCCAAAACAACACTAGGATTGGATTGATGATGGATGAAATGTTGTTGATGTGGGAACAATATATCTTGAAAAAACACAAGGATTGGGAAAGATGCATCCCAATGATGATGATTTGATTGCGATCAAGGCTTGTAGCAAGGCTAGGAACAAGACTAAGGATGCGATTGGATTATTTGATTAGTGTTCGACCTTGGATAGTTGAAGAAGATGGATGTGATTTGTATGCAATGGTGGATTGCGAGGAACAAATGGATTGATTGGATGTATGAAATTGGATTGCATGGGGGTAGCCTAGAGATAGATACCAATGACAAGGGATGCAAGAGGTGATGGAATGATATGAGAGGAGGGAGGAAATGATGAAAAGGATTCAGAGATGGAAGCATTGTTGATGTGGTTGGGAGATGAAAGGATGAAGGAGGAAGGGATAGAGGTAGATGAGGATTGGGAGGGGAACCAGTTATGGATGAAGAGATGGAGGAATTGGGAGATAAGGGTTGGTGAATGGATCAGGTTATGGATGAATAGATGAAGGAATTGGGAGATGAAGTTTGATGGATGGATTGTGTTATGGATGTAGAGATGGGGGAATTTAGAGATAAAGGTTTGGTGGATGTATGAATATGATAAGATGACTGACAGGAGGATAGGAAGTTAAGAGAAGTGTATTGAAGATAGGGTGATGAGGGAATGGACTCCAAGAGGTGTCCAAATCATGTATACATGGTGACCTTTTCTTTCTATCAAGATCCAAGAGATCATGGAGGAAGTGAAATGGATAGGATATGATGGGTATGGTAGGTAGATGAGATGGAGGAGGTGATGGATGGATGGCTAGAAGAACTTGCCCCCACGTGTGGAGAGAAAAAAGATGAGGGGAGCTACACATGATGCCTATTTGCCAGGTTTTCATCAAGGTACTTGTCCAAGGTGCCTGTTTGCCAAGTTTTCACCATTTGATGATTTTTCTCTTTACTTTTTTTTCACATTTTTCAATTTTTTTTGAATTTTATGATTTTTGGGAAGGAAATTTATGGATGGATATGGATGAGGATAAATTTATTTGAGGATAGGTGATAAGGGATATTGATGGAGGACTCAAGCATCAAGTTTCATAGCGAGGTAATACGAGCCCATTTGGAGTAATCACTAGATGGCTTTGATGGGAGATATAAGGGATGTAAGGGATATGATGGTGGAAAGTGTTTGGATGGAATTAGGGAGAGTGAGTATGATAGGTTGTCAAAACCAACATTGGCACATATTATGGGGGGTGTGGGATGAGTGGAGGAGGAATGGAGGGAGCATGTGGATATGATAAAGGATTAATGATAGGTAGCTTTGGGACATAGGGACCCAAAATAGATTTAGGAGATGGAGGGAAAGGAAGTTTAGCTTATGGACTAGAAACTTTGGATGCCACTAGAGATTTTTCTTTTTGATGCATTTCTTCTTTTTTCTTTGGGATCCACATTGCTTTTGCTTTTTCTTTGGTGGGCCTTTGTGGCCTTTGGGATTTATTGCATTGTTTTATCATATCTTTCTTTGTTTGAGTGTGTCTTTTTAAGTGGACATGGTCATTTTTATATTGTTGTGGATGTTTATATTTATGAATTTGTGATTTGGCTTCCAAATTATTGTTAGTATCATTGGAAGGAGTGTGAGAATATGGAGCATGTGGAGGGAATATGGATGGAGTGATGGTGATAGGATGGTAGATAGGATGCATGGGAGTGTGCCTTTGTTGATCTTGATTGGGAATTAAAGGAGCAGGATGTTTATGATGGTTGATGGGGATATGGGAGTTATGTATGAGGGGATGAGTAGAGCAAGATGGAGGATGGGGTTTCAGGATATAAGGGCCCAAAATGGATCTAGCATGTGGGGGATATGTGATGGTGGATTTTGGGATATAGGGACCCAAAATGGATTTAAAGGATGAAGGAGGGAGATGGATGGTTGTTTTAGCTTTATATGATGGAGGTGGGGGAGGATGGTGATAAATTATTTGGAGGAACAATAGGAAGATGGAATGGTAGGTTTGGAAGCATACCTAGATGTTTCATTAGTTGTACCAACATTTTTTGATGAATTGCCTTGGAATATATAACCAAGACCACAAGACCTTCAATGTACTTTGACATGGATGGGCTCCAAAGTACCTTGCTCATGTAGACCTAATCCTTTACCTTGATAGTTCATTTTTTGAGAATTTTATCTACAATTGGATACTTGTTCTTTGTGTAACAAGATGTGGGTCCTTTATTAGATGGAGGAGAATGGGTGGTGAACTTGAGGTGTTCTTCTATTGCAAGTGAATAATTGTGGATGAATGTAAGTGAACCCAGCGGATAAAATGATGGTAGTGGGATGGTTTGGATAGGAGGAAATGGAGGATTAAGAGGTGGAGTATATGGGACACGAAGATATTGACTTGGATGAAGGGATAATAAGGGCTCTTTAGATGGAGTAGATGGACTGGTAAGATCTTGATTTGGATGAAGGAATGATAAGGGACCTTGAGATGGAGTAGATGGACTAGTAGGATCTTGATTTGGATCAATAATTCTTTCAAATTTTTCTGGAACAAGATCTTGGCATGAGGGTATTGGTGTGGATGGTGTGATAAGGGGTGAGTGGGTGGACTCTTCAGATGGAATGGATGGAATGATGGAAGGTTCAATGACTTGGGTGAATGGAATAGATGGGAGGATGAGAGGTTCTTCAATTGGGATAGATGGGGTAGATGGAAGGATGAGAGGTTCTTCAATTGGGATAGATGGGGTAGATGGAAGGATGAGAGGTTCTTCAACTAGGATGGATGGAGTGGATAGAATGGATAGAGGTTCATCAACTGGGGTAGATGAGGTGGATGAAAGGATGGGAGGGTCATTGGATTGAGTTTTGATGATGGTAGGAGTAGGTGATGGGGATTATGGTTGGACAGTCTCAATGGATGGGAGGTTTTCGATGGTGGTAGGATGTGGGATAGGAATGATAGGTGTGAGAGTTGGAAGTGAAGTTGGGGTGGATGAAGGTGGACTAAGGTAGAATGAAGTGGATGGTGGAGGATTGTGGTAGGATGAAGTGGATGGTGGTGGATCAAGGCAAGACAGGGTGGATGAAGGTAGATTAAGGTAGGATGAAGTGGGTAGTGGAGGATTGTGGTAGGATGAAGTGGATGGTGGTGGATTTAGGTAGGATGAGGTGGATGAAGGTATTTTAGTGTATGATGGGATGGAATGTGGTGGATTGAGATTGGATGAAGGATTAGTATTAGATGGAGGAGTGAGATAGGATGGACAATTAGGATTGGATGGAGAAGTGAGGTAGGATGGATGATTAGGATTGGAAGGAGGAGTGAGGTAAGATGGAGAATTAGGATTAGATGGAGGAGAGAGGTAAGATGAAGGATTAGGATAGGATGGAGGTTTGAGATAGGATGGTAGATTAAGATTAGATGGGCGATTGAGGTAAGATAGTAGATTAGGATTGGATAAAAGAGAGAGGTAAGATGGAGGATTAGGATTAGATGGATGAGTGAGATAGGATGAGGGATTATGATTAGATGGAGGAGTGATATAATATGGGGGATTAGGATTATATGGATTAGTGAGATGGGATGGGGGATTAGGATTATGAATGTAAGTGATAGTGTTGTGTGGAAAACATGGGGCTTGAGATAGGATGATAGGGAGGACCTTATATTGATTGAGTCATCTTGACTCACTCCAAGGCCTTTTTCCTAGCCTAACCTAGGAACACTCCTCTCTATTCCCCTATTCCACTCTAGGTCCTCACTATCGAGGGTTGTTACTCTTCTCTTTGTGAATTCACTTTCATTAATCTACCAACTCACTAATCCACTGAATCTAACCAGACACCTTGTAGGGTTTTCTCTACCATGGATTATACCTACAACTTTTGCTAAGTTGTTTTCCCCCTCATGATTGGATCTTGTCTCCCTTTGATCCCATCTTCGTCTGGTTTGAGGCTAACCGCCTAGACTCCAATTTACCCTGCAAGTGATTCCTCTTGGTCACTAATACCTAGTCAGGCTATCATTAAGCTCGCCTAAGGCCAATCTGTTGAAACGGTCGACGCCATTCCCTGGTTTGCTACACATTGAACTCTACTATACATGACTATCTCTTCTTGACAACCTCCAATGGTCATGTGGATCCCACGATGGAGAATCAAGACAGAGCCATGTTATAACTACTTATCACCAACAGAAAAACAAGAAACAAAATGGCAACTTATTTACAGAGCCGAGCTTGGCATGACTTCAAAATTGGAACTCACAAAACACAGAAAAGTAACATCTACTCTATCACACTGGCATTTAAATATTTAAGCCATTATTTACAGTTTTCAAATGAAAATTGAACTCTGAGAAAGAAACCAGAAAACTGTCTTCAAATTGTTATTCAAAAGATGTTCTTTGTTCCACCTATCCAACCTCCTTCCAACCTCATTATAGAATGCCCATTGGGTCTTTTATAGCCTCCTAAACATGTCTTCAATCATCCCTAATAGACGAGATTCAACTCGACACCATTCAGTTTCTGACTATAACTGATTTTTGGATTTTCATCGGGTCATCGGGTTAGCACCGAAACACTTATTCTGATGTTTGATGGAAATTTACAACTCACTTACTTTTCTATTAGGTCATCGAAGTAGCCTCAAAACACTTACTCTGATGTCCGATGACATTTTACACTTTGCGCGCTTCCACATTGGTTTCCATTGGGTCATCAGAGTAGCCTTAAAACACTCTCACCGATGGTCGATGATGCGCTCCCAACAAAATCCTTCCTTGTTGGGTTATCAGTGTAGCCCCAAACATGTCTTGCCGATGGCTGATGGTGCGCTCCAAACCTTTTGCCTTCCCATCGGGTGACATAAACATTAGTCTTGTCAATAGCCAATGGCTCCTTCCGACTTGCTCCAACCCGTTGGTGACCTCATCGGGTTATCGAGGTAAGTATAGCCGACACATGAACTCCAAAAAGAAAACAAAAATGCACTCTAAGCTCCCTATAAACAACTTGATGGACTTGAACCAGTCCTTATGCCCAAAATTGAAAAGGGTATTTTCTCACCCTTAGGTGCTCCTGCGCCATACTCCCCACACAAAAAATCAAGTCCCCCCTAGGGGCGGCAATGCGACATCAATGCCCAATCTTTTGAAATAAGATTTTGCAACCCAAGTGGCTTCGGCTTTAGGTAAGTTGTGCCACTTGATTAAGTGTATCATATACACGCCATGCCTCATTTTCTTCTTCACTCTGGAATCTAAAATATGTTTCACCTATGGTTTAGAAATGGGTGGTACTGGAATATCACTGAGAGTAGTTTCCCCTTCTGGATTCGGTCCATCTGGCACTGCTACGGGACCTTTAAACTGAACCAAGTCTTGGACATTAAGTATAGGGGACAATGCCAAATCTATGGGTAACTGTACCTTATAAGCATTTGAGCCATACTTAGCTAAAATTTTGCAAGGTCCTATTCTCCTCATCTAAAGCTTACTAGGGACTCCCTTCTACAATCTTGCCTTGTTCAGATGTACCATAACCATGTCTCCCACTGCAAATTGAATGTCTTTTCTCCTCTCATCTGCTTTAGCCTTAATCCTCTGCATAGTGTCGATCAAGGTTCTTTGCACTTGTTCATGCACCTCTTTCATAGACTGAGTGGAATCCTCTGTATGTCCACTTCTTCCTTCTAGGCTTCCCAAATCTCAAAGTTCACAAACACCGCATGGGTGGAGGCCATAAACAATCTCGAAAGGACTCTTACCTGTAGTTCTGTTGACACTGTCATTATATGCAAATTCTACCTGTGGTAGCACTTGATCCCACATCTATCCATACTCTTTCATCAGACAGCTCAGGATATTACCCAATACTCGATTAATGACCTTAGTTTGACCATTTGTCTATGGATGGTACACAAAACCAAAAGAAAGGTTAGTTCCCAGTATTGTCCACAAATTTTTCCAAAAGTATCCCATAAACTTCACATCCCTGTCTGAAACTATACTGAGAGGCAACCCATGAATTCTTACCACCTCTTTGAAAAATAAATGTACAATGTAAATAGCATCATGCGTAGTCTTGCATGGAACAAAATGACTCATTTTACTAAACCGGTCAACAATGACAAAAATACTATCCAGGCCAGTCTTGGTTTTTGGCAAACCTACAATAAAAACCATGCTGATGCACTCCCACGGTCTTTGGGGAATTGGTAAAGGTTGGTATAGTCCAAGATTTGAACCTGTACCCTTGGCTCTTTGACACACAAAACACTTCTCAACATACTTCCTGATGTCTTTATGCATTTTCAGCTAATAATAAAATCTTTGCACCAATTCAAGTGTTTTATTTAGACCAAAATGTCCATTAAGACTTCCATTATGTTTTTCCTGTATGATATTTTCCCTCATAGATCCTCTTGGCACACATAATTGACATCCCTTAAACAAAAGACCACTCTGAAATGTGTAATCTGCATATTGGCTATTGAAATGATTATTAAACTCACTACATACCTTGTATACCTCAAAAAAGTCTTCATCTTCTTTTTAAATCTCCTTGAAACTCTCCACACCTATGCTCTGCAAAGTCACTTCTTGGATAGTGAGAATTTTTCTACTTAAGGCATCTGCTACCTTATTTAGCTATCCATTTTTATGCTTGATAGTGAAAGTGTATGCCTGCAGGTATTCTATCCATTTGATGTGTCTATTGCTCAAGTTTTCTTGAGAATTGATAAAACTCAAGGCTTGGTTATCTGTAAACACTACAAATTCTTTGGGAAAAAGATAATGCCTCAACTTCCTAAGAGCTTGCACTAAGGCATAAAATTCTAAGTCATAGGATGAGTATCTCTTCTTAGCTTCATTCAATTTCTCACTATTGAATGCTATTGGTCTTCCCTCTTGGTTCAAAACAACTCCTACTACTATATGACTAACATCACATTGTAGGGTAAACAACTTATCAAAACTTGGTAAAACTAGGATGGGTTGGGCAGCTATTCTCTTTTTGAGCAACTGGAACCTCTGTTCGGCTTCTTTAGTCCACCTAAACTTAGTTTTCAACCCACCCTTAATTGTATCAATAATAGGAGCACAAATTTCACTAAAACCTCAAATGAACTTCCTATAAAATTGGGCAAGTCCATGAAAACTTCTTACCTCAGTAGCAGTTTTTGGTGTAGGCCAACTCTGTATTGCATCCACCTTGCTAGGATCCATTTCCAAAGTGCCTTGGGATACAACAAAACCCAGATAAATGTGTTCTTGTTTCATGAATTCACATTTTTCAAGGTTGATTGCCAACTATTCCTCATGTAGTTTCCTTAATACAATCTACAAGTGTTCAAGATGCTCTTCCTTTGTTTTGTTGAATATGAGGATATCATCAAGGTACACCATTACAAATCTACCTATGTAGTCCTTCAACACCTCATTCATCAACCTCATGAAGGTGCTAGGGGCGTTAGTAAGCCCAAATGGCATAACTAACCACTCATATAACCCCTCTGTAGTCTTAAAAGTTGTTTCTCATTCATCCCCTTCTTTAATCCGGATTTGGTGATATCCACTCTTTAAATCCAACTTAGTAAAACACTTTTCTTCTCCAAGACAATCCATTAAATATTCAATTCTAGGGATAGAAAATCTGTGTCTTATGGTGATTTTGTTTATTGCTCGAGAATCAGTACATAATCTCCATTTACCTCCTTTCTTGGTTGCTAAGACCACTGGTACAACACAAGGGCTTATACTTTTTCTGATTAGACCTTGATCAAGCATCTCTTGTACTTGTCTTGCCACTTCTTTTTTTGTTTGTTCAGAAGTCATCTTATATGTAGCCTTATTAGGCAGTGATGCTCTGGGTATAAAGTCTATCTAGTGACTTATTGCTCTAGGAGGGGGTAGTATTGCAGGTGTTCCATCACTCACAATGTCCTTAAACTGTTCTAACAACTGTTGAACCTCTATAGGTAAAAATTCTTGTTTAGTCTTCTCTTCTTGACTAGGTTTCACTAAGAGAGCATAATGTTCTCCATCTCCTTTCTTGATATCTCTCAAAAATTCATTTCCTCTGGTCAACAACACATTAGGACCAGTGGTCTTGGTTCCTTCATCCTCTACCAAAGATTGAATCTTGTATGTCACCCCTTCCTTTGTGAATGCATAGGAGTTCCTTTCTCCGTCATGGATAGATTTTCTGTCAAATTGCCACGGTCTTCCTAGCAACAAATGACATGCATCCATGGGTAGAACATCACATAAAATTTTGTTCGAATATTTCCCAATATCAAATTCAACCCATACTTTTTCATTTACTAACACATGTTGTCCTTTATTCAACCATGTGACCTTGTAAGGATGACTTTGTGGCATGATACTCAACCCAAGTTTACTTATTGCTTCTTTGGAGATGATATTGTTCATTGATCATGAGTAAATGATCACTTTATAGACCTTACCAAGTATCTTGCAGTTTACTCTGAAAAGAGACCTCCTATATTTAGGCTCTTCCTTAACCGGTTCCCTGATTAGTACCCTTCTAACCATTAGATTCTCACCATTCTCTTAGTCAAGGTTTACTTCAAGAGACTTCACACTACTAGAATCCTCTTGCACATAATTGATTCTTTTCTTTGAAAGTGATGAGGTTGCCTTCTCTGGACACCTATAGGCAAGATGACCAAAATTACTGCAGTGGTAACACTTCATGTTTACAAAGTATGAACCTCCACCAGAACTTCCAGATCTACCTCTGTTGTTGCTGTTATGACCTCTTCCTCTACCATAATTTCCTCTTCCACTGGATTCATTAGTCTGCTCAGTCAATTTTGACTCTCCTTGTGAGCTTACTTCACTTTCTCTACCACTGTAGATTCCTCTATAACCTTTTGAATCTCAGTCTCTACCTCTGCCTCTGTTGGTACCTTCATGTTTCTTCTTATTCTTTTCTTCTACTTTTAGGGCCAACTGATAACATTTGTGAATGGTATTTAGACTCAAAAAACTTAATTCCTCTTGTATGTTCCATCTCAGACCATTAAGATACCTTTTTACTCTAATGCTTTCATCCTCCATCACTTTTGACCTTAGACACAACTTCTGGAACTCTTCAGTGTAGGTACTTACATCTAACTCCTTTTGCCTTAGGTTTTGTCTTTTCCTATGCAATTGCACTTCATAATCCTCAGGAAGATAAGTCTCTTTGATTTTTCTTACCATCCCTTTCCAAGTAGAGATGGGGATCTTACCTTCTCTTTCTCTTTCATTTTGTATAAACTTCCACCAAGTAACGGCAACACCTCTCATTCTTGACTTATCCACTTTAACCATTTGGGCCTCAGTCAAACCTTCACACTCAAAATGGTTTTCCATACCCTCTATCCATTCCATTATCGAATTTGCTTCCATATTGCCACTAAACAATGGTACTCCTTCCAAAGACTTTCCACTCATTGCCTTTAAAGCCTTCAAGAATGGTTCTTGATCAATAATAGGGTCTGGCGCAAGGACTTCATCCTCTATTGCCAACATTTTACCCTTCTCATCTATCTTCCCACTCACTTATGTTGTCTTGACTTCCACCACACCTATTTTCTGCTCCAACTGCTCCAACGTTTCCTTGAGCAATCAGTTTTCATCTTCTTGGTCAACGACCTGCTTAGCCAATTTTGCATTAGTACCATCTTTACTCCTTCTTCTGATACTAGATCAGTCTCACACTCTTCAGCCCAAATATTTAACTTGCTCTAATACTAATCTGATAGGGAGGACCCTAGATTTCTTGACTCAACTTGACTCACTCCAAGGCCTTTTTCCTACTCTAACCTGGGAACGCTCCTCTCTATTCCCCTATTCCATTCTAGGTCCTTACTACCGAGGTTTGTTACTCTTCTCTTTGTGAATTCACTTTTGTAAATCCACCAACTCACTAATCCACTGAATCTAACCAGACACCTTGTAGGGTTTTCTCTACCATGGATTATACCTACAACTTCTGCTAAGTTGTTTTCCCTCTCATAATTGGATCTTCTCTCCCTTTGATCCCATCTTCCTCTGGTCTGAGGCTAACCACCTAGACTCCAGTCTACCCTGCAAGTGATTCCTCTTGGTCACTGATACCTAGTCGGGCTATCATTAAGCTCGCCTAGGGCCAATCTATTGAAATGATCGACACCATTCCCTGGTTTGCTACACATTGAACTCTACTATACATGGTTGGCTCTCTTGACAACCTCCAATGGTCATGTGGATCCCACGATGGAGAATCAAGACAGAGCCATGTTATAACTACTTGTCACCAATAGAAAAACAAGAAACAAAATGACAACTTATTTACAGAGCTAAGCTTGGTATGACTTCAAAATTGGAACTCACAAAACATAGAAAAGTAACATCTACTCTATCACACTGGCATTTAAATATTTAAGCCATTATTTACAGTTTTCAAACGAAAATTGAACTCAGAGAAAGAAACCAAAAAATGGTCTTCAAATTGTTATTCAAAAGATGTTCTTTGTTCCACCTATCCAACCTCCTTCCAACCTCATTATAGAATGCCCATTGGGTCTTTTATAGCCTCCTAAACATGTCTTCAATCATCCCTAATAGACGAGATTCAACTTGACACCATTCAGTTTCTTACTATAACCAATTTTTGGATTTTCATCGGGTCATTGGGTTAGCACTGAAACACCTTTTCCGACGTTTGATGGCAATTTACAACTCACTTGCTTTTCTATTGGGTCATCGGAGTAGCCTCAAAACACTTACTCCGATGTTTGATGACATTTTACACTTTGCGCACTTCCACATTGGTTTCTATCGGGTCATCGGAGTAGCCTTTAAACACTCTCACTGATGGTTGATGATGCGCTCCCAACAAAATGCTTCCTTGTCGGGTTATTGGTGTAGCCCCAAACATGTCATGTTGATGGCCGATGATGCACTGCAAACCTTTTGCCTTCTCATCGAGTTATCGGTGTAGCTCCAAACATGTGATATTGATAGCCGATGGTGCACTCCAAACCACATGCTTTCCCATTAGGTTATCGGGCGGTACACAAATTAGTCTTATCGATAGCCGATGGATCCTTCCAACTTGCTCCAACCCATTGGTGACCTCATCAGGTTATCAGGGTAGGTGGAAAACACTCCCGCTGATACTCGATGGCACCTCATCAGGTTATTAGGGTAAGTATAGTTGACACATGAACTCCAAAAAGAAAACAAAAATGCACTCCAAACTCCCTATAAACAACCTGATGGACTTGAACCAGTCCTTATGCCCAAAATTGAAAAGGGTATTTTCTCACCCTTAGGTTCTCCTGCACCATAAGACCATGGGAGAAGATGGAGGTATGGATGTTGCGTATGAGGGATACGTGGATGTGAGATATGAGGGAGTTGTGGGTGAAAGACATGATGGGTTTCCCTTGTCAAAGGTGTGATAAGGATTATGAGTGGATGTGCATGGAGGAATGGTAGAGTAGCTAGGATGAAAAATTGGATTTTGGTATCTGACACTTGGAGCAAGCTTGCTAAGGATAAGGGCATCAAGGTTTTCAACTTCATATTCGTCTTGATGAACCATACTCTCATCATCATTAGAATGGGATGTAGTGGAAGAAAATAAAGAATGACCAAAATCATCATAATAAAATTGCAACATGAAAATTAATTGATTATCTAGAGAGATGAGAGATGAAAAAGATGACAAACTAAATCTTAGAACAAGACAAATGACAAGATCAAACTAGGATGGCGACTGAGTTTGAGGAAGTTGGAAAGAGGATGAAGCTTGATGTTCAATTTTGGATGTTTGATGCTCAATTGATGACCTAGGAAGAAGGTGATGATGATGCAGATTAGGAGATGAGAGATGATGATGGACGATAGTGATGACACAAGAATTGAGATGATGACAACCAAGGTGATGACTAGCAACTAAGATCATAAAAGTGAACATGCAAGTTGAGACCCTAGTAGATGATAATATTGACGTGAAATTTGAAAATAACAACCAAGGATATGACTAACAACTGAGATGATAAGAGTGAACATACAAGTCAAAACTCTAGTAGATGATAATAATGGTATCAAATTTGAAATGATGACAACCGGAGTTATGACTAACCACTGAGATGATAAAAATGACCATGCAAGTCAAGAACTTAGTAGACGATAATAATGACATCAAAATTGAAATGATGATGAAAAAGGTGAACTGATTTGACACTTGACTTAGGTAAATTTTGATAGCATAACAAGAAAACTGACACAAACTTACTAGAATGAGAGGACACTTCGTTGAAGAACAAGACAAAACTAGAACCTAGTGGCATGGGATGTTTAATATTTTGAATTGATTTTTGACAAATATTATTTTGACACCAAACACGACAAACATGTGAGTATGAAAAATGAAAAGCAATCATGCACTTCCTAGGTTGGTCAAGAGACAATACTTGTTGAGTCCCCTAGCCCAAAATACCAAATTCAACATGATAGATAGAAGCTTGGTAGAACTAGCTTCACTCCACAACACACACTTCTTAGGCATGTCAAGCTTTGAATTTCTAAAGATCCTAAGATCTCAATAAATTTTCTATCTCAATTTGAAGGGTACATGAGGGGTATCTTTGACATGCGCATATCACAATGCCTGAGTCAACAAGTAGAAGGTTTTTGGCAACTAAAAACAAGTTGTTTTGTAGTGGAGGTACTTTCAGGGTAAATGTGGTGGTTATACATGTAGTGGCTAGCTCATTTAAGATATATCCCAACCTGTAGAACATAGGTGTTTACGCATCTACCAAACAAGTACTAGGGGATTTTGACTTTTGTCAAGACCACAAAGGCATTTGCATGTAGATACTGAGGGAAACCATCGGTATAACACAACAACACTAGTTGATTATGGCTTTCACCAAAATCATGAATATTTATATAGCAGACCGAAATAGTAACGCTTGGGTTGTTTCCTCTCACCTGACCTTATTGGCTACTCGAAAGACAGGCCCTTCTACCTAAAAAGTAAAAGTTGAGTGTCATTAACACTTTTCTCTTGCACCTAGAAACATGAGAGCCAAGGGAGAGGATAATGTAATAGTGGAACCACTCTACATGTACAAGCGTGCTAGACATGAAAAATAAAGGTTCATTCCCTTATGAAATTGAGCTGTTTGCTAATTACAAGAAAACACATGATTCATTTTAACCCCCCCCCCCCCAAAAAAAAAAAAAATTTAAAATAAAATAAAATTTGGCAACTGCACCCCTCTTTAGCAGTCCTGCAACAAACAAGTTAGAGTTTAAAGTATGGGGTCTTCAATAAGCGATGCAACTACACAAATGTTAGCAAAACCCAATCAAACAACTAACATTAGCAAGTTAGCAACAAGCTAAGAAAATTTAAATTTGAGAAAATGATAGAAAATAAAAACAAAGAACATTCCTACCACTTCACAAAGAAATCTTTCTATTTCCAGAAATTGAAATTCAGATGAAATAGATTTCCCTTGAGGTGGAAATCCACTTGTAGTCTCATGTTTTTGCCTGCAAGTGTCAAAAATCTATAAAACAACAACAACAAAAATGTGAGATTGACCCGTGAAGTGGGTCCCATCGGGCATGCCAAAAATATATGTAGAAAATTTTGAATGTAAGTTATTGAGAAGATGAACTAAACAATTAATAGACATATATTTAAACCACACTTAAGGATAGGAATCTGAAGAAGAAAGAAAAGTATATAAACAAGATAAAATGTAATTAAAATGCAAACTCCATATTCCTCCTTTGATTTGATTGTCCCTTGATTTGATGTATGTTTTCTATATGGTAGATACTCGATTGTGCTCTATGATAGTGAATGCAAAGATGAAAACTAAGCAAGATGTGATACAAAATGCTATGCTAAATGGATGTGATTATGTAAAAAGATGAGTAAGCATTTTTGCATTATGATGGTATGAGAATGTGAAAGTGGATAGCTAAAATGGCATTATAACGGTATGAGAATGTGAAAGTGGATAGCTAAAATGACATTATAATGGTATGAGAATGTGAAATTGGATAGCTAAAATGACATTATAACAATATGAGAATGTGAAAGGGGATGGATTTTGAAAGAAAATGGGGGGTTTTAATAGGCTTGAATGAGAGATGGAGAGACATGAGAATAACACATGTCAAAGGAATGACACGCGTCTTTGAGGACACATGTCCATTTGGGAATGAGATACCCAAATTGGAAGGTTATATTCCAAAAGAGATTACAAAACAATATTTTCCCAAATTTTAGGAAACTTCCCCAAATTCAACAACATTTTGCTCAAATTTTAGGAAATTTGAGATATTTTGGGAATGTGCATACATATGGAGTGGGAAAGAAGCTGGAATAAATAATAAAAGGATGACTAAAACCCAAGGTTAATTAATGAGTTAAGTTGGAGGAAGAATTAGATGAGGGTCAAAGTTAGGAGATATGTGAGAAAATAGAATTAATTTAAATAATTAGTTCCATGATATTTTCATGACTTAGGATATTTAGAAATACACACATATGGAGTGGAAAGGAGGTTGGAAAGAATAAAAGGATTCATTTCCAAATATTAAGATATTTCCAAATATTAGCATATTTAGGAATACACACATATGGAGTGGAAAGGAGGTTGGAAAGAATAAAAGGATTCATCTCCAAATATTAAGATATTTTCAAATATTAGAATATTTAGGAATACACAAATATGAGGTGGGAAAGTAGTGGGGAGGAAAAAAAGAATGACTAAAACCTAAGGTTAGTTAATGAGTTAAGTTAGAGGAAGAGTTAGATGAGGATTAAAGTTAGGAGGCATGTGGGGAAATATAATTAATTAGTTTAATTAATTAATTTTATGAGAGAATTTAAGAGTAAAAAAAGTCAACATGGATTAAATAATCATACTATGCATTTGATTTATTTAATAGAAGAAGGGATCAAATTTAATTAACTAATTAATTTATGATTATCAATTAATTAATTAAAGGGGGACTATAACATAATTAATTAACAAAATTAATTAGTTAGAAGGAGGGAACACTAATTAATTAAATAATGCGTAATTATTTAATTTAAGAACATTTAGGATAGATAAATTTAATTAATTAAATTAATCAAATTTAGGTGTCTACATCTATGAATATTATTTAGTCTTCCTTTATTTGTCTCTTATGTTGATTAAAGTGGGAATTGCAAGAAATGACAATCATTCTGGTTTTTGTTTTATATTTTAAATAAAATCCGTTAAGAATGTTCTTGACCCCCATAAACATTCTCTAGCTTTTATTGATTGATAATTTAAGTAAAATTAAAAATTAATATGTAAATATCAAAGATTATTATTTTTATCTTTTATTAATTTATATGAAAAATAATATTTATCAAAAATTTCTAACATATTTTATTAAAATAAATTAAATATTAAAACTCTTAATATAAATTAAAAACACAAACAAATTATATATATTTAATTATAATAATATAAAAAATACATCTATCGAAAATCATTAAAGAAATAATTTATTTTCATAAAATATTGATACTATTAATGAAATTATATATGTAGAAAATAATGTTTGAAGCTTGTAAATAAAAATATCTTTAAAGCATCTCTCTAAAAATCACTAAACATGAAGAGAAATCTCTATATACATTTTAATAGATTTATTTATTTACATAAGAATTATTTTTAAATTATTTTTATTTAAGAATTACTTTATAATTAATTAATTTATTGAAGAGTTATTTTAATTTCTTTTAAAATATATATTAGCATCTCAAATAATTAAAAAATATATCTTACAATTCATTTATTTATTTATAAAGTATTTATACAATATTTTTTACCTTATATGTAGTGTCATAAAATTGTGACCACATTAGGGTATTCACATTGGCGATTCAAATCCCTAAGCCTGATCAGAGACCCGAGACTTGCTCAACCCCCGAAAACTGCCTTTTTCTGCCCTCTGCACTCCCTGAACCTGCTTCTTGTCCTGAGACAAGGGTAGGACAGGAGTGTGGCGCCCTTGTCCTTGCCCTACTTTGGGGACCCCTCTATCCAATCTCTACATTGGACTTTGCATAAAGTGGGGAAAACTTTCCCTGTGTCGGGATGTGACAAAAAATCAATCAATTAACCCTAATTGATGAGTATATATGTCACATTTGTCATTCCCATTTGTATAAGTTAGAGGTTGGATAATTTTAGATACATGAGATCACACATTCAAGCATTCAAGAGCATTCAAGCATCCCTTTCCAGCATTGAGCATTCTCAAGTCTCCCTTCAAGGCTAGGTGTTGCATTCAAGTCAAGGATTAAACCATTGAAGAGGAGATCCCTTTCAACATTCAATTCAATACAAGCAAATCTACCTACATTCTATCTACAACCTCCCTTGAGGTGACTTACATTTCAATCTTTCATTTACATTTACTTGCAAGTACTTTCTTTCATCATTTGGTTGATTCCAAAACTGGGGTTTGACTTGAAGGAAAACCCCCAGTCCCAACCCCTTTTCCTCTCTTTTTCTATGTGTAGGTTGCAGGTGCGTAGCTATGTTTGTAGATTTAGACTCCATTTGCAGAGGCGAAAGAACCCTTTTCATTTCGCAGATTTTTCGAAGGACCATGGACACTTTCAACACGGTCTCGACAACTTTTCCTCAAATTCATAGGGCAACTTCATCTCAACATATTATAACTAGATCCAGGTGCATAGCTTCATCTCACACTTCTATCTTAAATCAAAAAAATTGGCTGATTTTGTCAACTTTTGATCCCTCTAAAATAAAAAATACCTTCAAATTTCAACATTTCAAATTTCAAGACAAATTTTAAAATTAAGTGGTTAATTATACCCTGCCTTGATTTTAAAAATTATGATTTTATCAATTTTAAAATTAAGTGGTATCCCATTGGCCCTAATTTTAAATTTCAATTTCCTTTCATTCATCATCAAAATTATTTTTGGAAATTGTGTCATTTTCTTCTTCCAACAAAGTCAAATTGTTTAATCATTATTTTCTCAAATTTTGCATTATTCAATTTTTGTGCACTGTGTTCCTATTATTCAAAATTCAAATTATCTTCTATGTGAATCATGGAGTGGCGGAAGAGATTAGGGCTTCGGCCTAGGGAGTTGCAGGGTTTTCGATCACAGGGGGGCATTCCCAAGGGAAAAGATTTGAAGGTTAGGGAATGCGTCAAGGCTTCAAGCAGATGCGACCGGGTAAATGTCCATGGAAAAATCCAAGCAAGGTTTGGGAGGATCAGAACAAAAAAATTTATCCCCAAAAGCAGTGGGGGGAGGAGGCTAGAGCCAGGGAGCCAAAAAAATTTAGAAGTGATAATTTCAACAGCTATGGGTATCGTAATAAAGAATATGGACCTAAAACTATATGGCAACATTTTCAAGAAAAAGAGTGGCAACCCAAAAGAAAAATGCAAAAGGCAACCAATAATTCAGAGAATAGAGAAGACACGAGGCCGGAGAAAGTTTCGTTGATGCTGGATAATCAGAGCTCGACCAACTTAGTGGCTTTTTTCCATGAGCGGGGTTTCTTTATGAAATGCTTTGGAGACTGGCCATCTGTGGGAAAATTGAAAGGTTGGTGTGCCAAAAATTGGAACCGCAAAATAGAACTAAAAACCCCACCAAATGGCTTCTTCTTGGTAACCACTGATGAGGGTAAGGATAAGCACTGGATTTTGAATAGTGGGCCCTTTTTTATGGGTGGTAGGGGACTGTATATTAGGGATTGGGAACCTAACTTCAATCCCTTACTAGCGCCGATTGAAGAGGTTCCCATCTGGTTACGTTTATATAATCTCCTCAGAGAGTATTGGAATGAGGAGTCCTTCCAAAAAATAGGTAACAAACTAGGGTTCTATATCAAAGCTGACGAGGCTATAAAATCAAAATATTTCAGTATGTATGAATGAATCTGCATCAGTTGGAAACCCCACCATCCATTGCCAGAACACATTGAGATCATTACCAATGCAAGGCAGTGGCTAGAAAAGATTGGGGTCGAGGAAAAAAAACAAAGATGCAAATACTGCAAAAAAGATGGACACACGGAGGATACATGTCTGATTGGCCCAAAAGGAAAAAATGTGGAGACAACGATTGAAGAAGAGGTAAATCTTTTTGTGAACAAAGAAAATGAAATAGGTGGGAAGGGAAAAGTAAATGACACACCACAACCTCTGCAACAGTATTTCTTTCAAGGGGAGGTTTCCGTGGCCACTAAAAATATGATCCATGAGGTGGATGAAATAGCAATGGATGCTTCTCTCATAAATAAACATATGGAGGCTACAGGTTGGGTAGAAGAAGCTATAGTTGGAGTGGAGAAAGTAGTAGAGATCCTGGATGAAGCAAAATCCAGAGCTTCACCTCCTGTGGGAATGGGACAAATTTTGGAGTTTGCCAAGAAGACTGAGTAAGCTTAGGATGTTGACCCTGAAAAAGATTGAACTAATGAAAGTAGAGAGTCTGAAGGTGAGGATGATGATGATGAATGTGGATGGATGAATGAGGAAGATATCCTGGAAACAAGGATAGTAGAGAAAATGGAACCTGTGTGGAACAAGGTGTGTCTCGAGGAAAAGAAATCCAGAGGGAGAAAGTTAAACCAAGTTAGAATTGCAATGGTTGGGAGTGCTAAGGGACAAAGCAAACTTACAGTAGAGAAGGGAGTTACCCTTCCTGAAGGACAATGAAAATCATAACTTGGAATGTCAGGGGTTGTAATGCCCCTAAAAAACGTTGATTGATCAAACAAGGTTTGGATCAATTAAGGCCGGATGTAGTGTTTCTACAAAAGACTAAGCTTGATAAAGAGGAAGTCAGTTTGCTAATGAGATCTTGGAAGCAGTGGGTGAGGGTCTTTTTAGATTCAGAGGGAGCCTCGGGAGGTTTGGGTATACTCTGGAACCCAACCAACCATAAGGTAGAGGTAATCGTTGGTTCCCATATGTGGCAAGTGTGTAAGATTCATTCCTTTCCCTTGAATGTTGATTTAATTTTGATTAATGTTTATGGGCCGACTAAACCAATTCAACAAGGAAACTTTTGGCAACCTCTCTCTTCCCTCATTCAAGAACTGGAAGGAGTTATCATTATTGGTGGTGAGTTTAATGCCATATTGGATTTAAATGATAAAGTGGGGGGAAAGAGAGGACCTTCTCCATCCCAAGTAAATTTTCAAAATTTTGTGATGGGTAATGGTCTTAGAGAAGTCGAATCCAAGGAAGGCCAATTCACATGGTCGAATCATAGGAATTTTGGAAACCATGTAGTAGAAAAACTTGACCATTTTTTCCTGGGAGGGTCCTGAGCGGATTCCCCTTTACTTTTTGTCTCAAATGTCCAACTGATGGTTGCTTCAGACCATTTACCGGTGGAACTCATCATAGCATTTGATGGTCCTCCCATAAGGTACCCCTTTAAGTTTGAAAAGATGTGGTTGAGGGAAGGGAGTTTGAGAGATTTAATTGTGGAATGGTGGTCTGGGGCCCCTGAGGTCTTAGGTACTATGGCTTTTGTTTTTGTCAAGAAATTACAATTTGTTAAGTCTAAAATCAAAGAGTGGAACCACACTAAACTTGGCAACATTTTTGCCAATAAGCAAGACCTGGAGGAGAGGCTGACCACATTGCAAGAGGCAATAGTACAAAATGGAATGTCCTCGGAGACCTTTTTGCAGGAGTGAGACCTCAAAAAACAATACAATGAAATCCTGGCACGGGAAGAGATTTTTTGGTGGCAAAAATCGAGGGAGTGCTGGCTTAAGGAAGGGGACAAAAATACAAAAATTTTCCATTACTCGATCAAGGCAAGAAGGTCCTGGAACAAAATCACTTCCATTTATAACAGTGAAAATGTCTTGCTAGACAATTTGGAGGATATTAATAGAGTGGCAGTTGAATTTTTTTTCGGCATTATTATCCAAGGAGATTAATACCAATCTAGAGTATCAACAAAATGGACTCAATTTTATTCTAGAGTTGATAATAGAAGCACAAAATCAGGCACTCATGAAACCCATCTAGCTTGAGGAGGTTTGGAAGGTGGCTTTTAGTATGGTGGGTGACAAAGCTCTGAGGTCAGATGGTTTCTTGGCCTTTTTCTATCAAACCTTCTGGGATATAGTAGGAAAATATGTTTGGGCTATGGTGGAGGAGTCGCGAAGAAAGGTGAATGTAGCAAAGGAACTGAATTGCACGCTTCTAGCCCTTATCCCCAAGGTGGAACATCCTACTTCTTTTAATGAATTTAGGCCAATTTTATTGTGTAACACCATTTATAAAGTAGTAGCAAAAGTGATTTCAAATCGTTTGAAGCCAATTTTGAACCACATTATTTTAGAATAATAGAGTGGCTTTGTCCTAGGTAGATCGATTGTTGAAGGAATAGTAATTACACACCAAGCTATTCATACAATACAACAAGATAAGGTGGATCGTATGTTGATCAAGCTAAATATTAGGAAAGCGTATGACATGGTGGACCGGGAATTTCTGTTCCAGGTTCTGCATAGATTTGGTTTCTCAGAAGATTGGATTAATTGGATTTGTGCATGTATAGGGGGAGTGTGGACCTTTGTTTTGGTGAATGGCAGTCCACAAGGTTTCTTTCAGACCTCACATGGGATCAGGTAAGGTGATCCATTATCACCCTTCCTTTTCATTATTTTGGCTGAAGTTTTGGGAAGATTGATTATCTCTTAGAAGAATCAAGGGTCCTAGAAAGTAATTAAAATTGCAAAAGGAATGGATCCGGTAACCCATCAGCAATTTGTGGATGACACCCTTCTATGTGGGCAGTCTTCACTTCAAGAGGACAGAGTAATTAGAAGGACAATAGATACCTTTTGTAGAGCAACTGGTCAACAGGTCAATTGGGCAAAATCATAAGTTGTTTTTTTCAAGACAAGGGGTAGTAGACAACAAGAAATTTCCAACATCCTCAGAATCAAAATAGGCACATTACGTGGGAAATTTTTGGGTACCCCCTTATTTGGTGGGCCAAACCGTACAAATTTATGGTATAGTCTTATTAACAGTTGTGTCAACCATCTTGAAGGTTGGAAAAGTAAATGGCTCACTCTGGCTGGATGAATTATGCTCCTTAAATCAGTTCTCTCTACTCTTCCTATATATTCCATGACGACTTTAAAGCTATTGGAGAAAGTGATTAGCTGCATAAACAAAGGAATGAAAAAATTTCTATGGAATGACAAAGAGACTAGTGACAAAATCCCCTTGGTTGTGTGGGATAAAGTTTGTCAATCCAAATAGGCAGGGGGTGTAGGTTTGTGGAACTAGACTTTGCTTAATGAGGCAATGGAGGAAAAATTTATATGGAAAATTTACTCTCACCCAAATCAGAAGTGGGTACAAATTTTAAAACACAAGTATCTTGATCAAATGAGTAGAGAACGTATTTTTACTACCAGTGTCCTACCTAAAGGCTCTAATATCTGTAACTTCCTATTTTCCTGTAGACATGTTATTACTGAGCATCTCACTTGGGAATTAGGTAAAGGGACAATGGCCAATTTCTGGACGGACTCTTGGGAGGGGAGACTAGCCATCTTTGAGAGGCAAGGTCTTGAGGAAATCAAACAGGTCACGAAAGCATAGTGGGGATTGAAGGTAGGGGATTTCCTTATGAAAAGAAGGATAAATGGGTAAGACCATTGGGAGTGGAAGAAGGTGGATAACCTTCCTCTGACAACACATCACAAATATTTTATGAAGACCATCATGCAGGAGTACACACCACCCCTATCTAACAAGGAAGATACTCTTAGATGGTGTGGTTCAAAATCAGGGCAATACTCGGTCAAGATTGCTTATAGTATTTTAGAAAATATGGACGGAAGGATGAACTAGCCAACTAAATTTCTATGGAGCTCTCCTATCCTCCTGAAAGTAGGAGCCTTTTCTTGGCTGGTTTTGAAAAAACATATCCTGATAGGGGAAAGATTGTGTAGATTGGGTTTCCTGGGTCCTTTTAGATGCATAATGTGCAAGAAGGCAAAAGAATCTTTGGATCATCTGCTACTACAATGTGAGGACGTGCAGAAGGTATGGAGTTTCCTCCTGGGTAAGCTAGGTTGGGCCGTCCCGTTACCCAATTCAAGTTTTGACCTTTTTTCAAGCTAGAGACTACCTTGTCGTAAGTCCGTTTTCTCTAGCCTCTGGTTAGTAGCCCCCCCTTGTTGTATGGGAGATTTGGAAGGAGAGAAATAGGAGAATTTTTCAAGAAAAAGAGGAATTAGTGGGGAGCTTGTGTACAAGGGTAGAAAGAGCAATAGCTAAAGCTGTATCTGTGGCGGCTAGGAATCATAATTTGGCAAAACATCCTTTCACAAATGAAGACAGAGACATTCAAGTGAATTGGTCTCTTGTGTACTGCCAACCCGTTAATGGGTATTTGGGGGTTTCTCCTTTGTCAGATAAAGGGGAGGTCATATGGGAACCACCTAGTAAAGAATGGATAAGGTCAATTTCGATAGTGCTTCTAGAGGAAATCCGAGAATCTCAGGTGTTGGGGTAGTGGCGAGGGATGATAACGGATCTATCCTCTTCAAAGGAGCACGACGCTTGCAGGATGGTATGAATAATGAAGCGGAGGCTCAGGTGGCACTTCTAGAAACTGAGTTGGCTTTAAATATGAAATTCTAATGGTTGCATTTGGAAGGAGACTCTCAGGTAGTCATTAACGCAATTGCTAAAGGCAACACTCCATGCTGGAAATTAAACTGTTGGGTGTCTATTATCCAAGAGAAACTCAAATCATTTGTGGAGTTTTGTGTCTCCCATGTCAGGTGAGGAGAAAATGCAGTTGCAAATTTGCTCTCTAATATTAGTTGTGAAATGGATAGTTATATGGCCAAGTGGTGGAAAGGAGATGGAAGACTGTGGAGGTGGTCTTAAATGCAGTCTTAGGAATTCGCAGCCTACAATATGTAAGCAAAGGAAAACAATTTGTCAAGTACACCATGCAAGTTGGCGCTTTCTCTTTGAAAGTGGTAGTTGTCCATGGCAGGTTGCACATTTTAGAGAGGGTGGCAGATGACAACAAATCTATCATGCAATCTCATGGCTTTTATGCCATCACTCCTGCATTTATTACTCAACCCAAACAATGATGAAGAAAATTATTTTCTTTTGGTTTATGAGCTAGGGCTTGTGTGTTTTTTAATTGATGCAGTACTTTGTGGCTCTTATGACATTGTTATTGCAGAAGCTGGAGCGATTTCATTTTGCAGGTGATCATGGAAGAAAACTTCACCCTGTGCATAGAGAAGAAGTTGGTGCCATTCTTGGGCAAAGTGACGAAGAAGAGGATGCAGTGACTCTTCTTTTACAAGGCAAAGAAGTTGTGGAGTGCGGCTCGCCTCATGCTTGTAGAAGAGGTGGCGTATATTCATTATCATTACCGAACAAATATGGAATTGTACTCCCTAATTCTGGCATGGACATGCAAATTTGAGCCGAAGGTGAAGAAAATCAGACTCACATTGACCAAACTGATTGATGGGGAGTACTTGATCAACCTCAACTCACTTCTGGAGTGGGTTATGCCATGAGTAGGTATTCGCATCAAGGAGAGAGATGACCAGGAGGAGCTGTTGCCTTTTGTCTGTGGGCCAGAGGATGACATAAAGGAACAATGTCATGATCGTGCTTGTATTGGATGGGAAGCTATGAAGATATGTGTAAAACTAATTAGGGTGGATGAAGTCTTGAAGTCTTTAAAGGTGGTTGCACAGATGGAGGTTGGTAGGGAGTTGAGAGACAGGTTTGAGGAAGGTCGGGTTGTTCAGTTGCTAGTGAGCTTGGAAGGTGACCCCGACTTTGGATGTCTGGCTTGCATCCCAAAGATGAAAAGTCAAGCGGCAAGGGGTAAATCTTCAGCCGGCAAGGTGGATGGGGAGAACGAGAACCAGAGAGAGAGCAAGTGAGTGGCCATCTGGCTATTTTTTTTTATATTCTTTTCTGAATCACTGTTAATAGCTGTTGTTTAATCTATATTTCTATAATATTTAGTTGACAGGAGAAGCACTAGACTGCTTCATTTTTTGGCTTGCATAGTTTGTATGGTTTTAGAATAGGTTATGGTTGTGGGTTGTATGGGGTTTGTTGTTTATAGAATGTAAATGGGTTATGGAAGATGGTAGCTATGTATGTTTTTAATTTCTGAATTAATATAATACAAAAAATTACTGATAGAAAAAAAAAATCAAATTCAAAATTTCTTATTCTCCCTCTAGTGCATGAGTTTTACCACTACTAGTCCTACCTTCTTTCATGAGGATAATGATAATTCTTCCCATCCTAATCATGTCCCTATCTATCCAATTGATGAATCCCATGATGAACAAGAAGAAGCTTTGGATAGAGTTTCCATAGATCAACTTTCAAAATTGGACAATCAGTTTGATAACTTTCAACAATGGATGTCCCAAGAGTACCCTAATAGTGAAGCTCTTTCATTAATTGAAGGCCTTAAATGCACGATTCAAAGTGATAAGAATGGAATTGATATATTGTGTGGCATTTCTCATATTGTTGATTCTAATGTCATGCCTATAAAGAGTTGTGCTGAGAACTTAGGTTATTCACAACCTTCGAATCTAATCAATCATTCTATTCCTTTGACCACTCCAATGGCTAGTATTCCTACCTTCACTTCAAACATCATGGCTACATCAACTCAAAATGTCATTCCTACAAAAATTAGTCATGGGGGCAATCCCTCTTCCTCATTTAATCCTCCATCTTTACCTATGTCTTCCATAAGTATTCCTATTATCCCTCAACCAATCAATGTGACACAAGGGGGAAATTCATTCAACAATTTTATTCCTCCTTTAAGTGTCCCATTTCTTACTCAATCATCACCTATGCCTACTTCTTATAATGACCCACCACCTTATTCTCAATCCATGCCTTCCTTCAATAACATCACACCACCTTCTCAATCAACCATGTCTCACATCAATTATTCTATCGAAGCAACCATTAACAATCTTGCTCAAACTGTGTCTTCCTTACAACAACAAATTGCTCTCATGAGTCAATCCAAGTTTAGTGTGCCCACATTTTATGTTGCGAGCCCATTGTCCCTTGATATTGTTAAATTCATCCAACCTAAGCATGTTGAGGTCCCTCAATTGGAACTCTATAATGAAAAAGGTGATCCTCTCACACATGTTAAAAGATTTCAAACCTTGTGTATTGATTTTGCTTATGATCAAATATTACTTGCAAAATTGTTTACAAGAACACTAAGAGATAAGGATTTACAATGGTATTGCTCTTTGCCTTCTTATTCTATCACTTCTTTTCAACAATTAGCAAATGCTTTCATTCAACAATTTCAAAACAACATTGGTCCTACAATCACTTTGACTGATTTAATGCATTGTATACAAGGTGTTAAAGAAAAAGTGACTGATTTCATTGGTAGATATAAGCATTTGTGTGCTCAAATTTCTTTTCATGTACCTGATAATGATATTCAAAGAATTTTCATTTCTAATTTGCAAAAATATATCAGGGAAAAGCTTCTTTTGTCTAAGTTTACTTCCTTGCCGCAGTTGTGCACAACACTCCAATATTATCAATTGGCTGTGAGTCAAATGGAGCAATCTACTCTTATGGTTCTGAGTGATAAGGGTGAGAGTGTTCAACAACCATTTGCAAAGTTCAAACCAACAAAAAGATTCATCAAGTTCAATGATACAATCCACAACAACAATGTGAATGCTACAACAGGTGTGCCTCCTATTTCTAAATTCTTTAAAAGAGAAAGGCAATTTACTCCTTTGAATGAATCTTTACATAATATTATGTCTTAATTATTACAAAGAAATATGATCAAACTTCAGGTCCTATCAAACCAATTGACCCATCTAAGCTTGCATCCCCTTATTTTGATAGAATTCCTTTTGTCAATTTCATCTTCAGCCTGGTCATAATACTAAGAAATGTTTTGCATTGAAAAGTAAGATTCAAGACTTGATTGATAATAATACTATATCTGTGGCAAGTGTGAATGATAAGGGGAAAAAATCAGTAGCTCCTCCTAATCAAAATATTAAGATTTTCACTGATCCTTTGCCTTCTCATACCTCTAATGTGATTGAGATTGAACATACCTCTTTCTCTCCTTCTGATCTTACTACCACAACTCCGAACTTGGTGAACATGGTAGAGAAACAAAAGAAACCTAAGGATCCTTGTATTATATTTGACCCTAGTGAGACCACTAGGTGTCACGAACTATATTTACCAATAATTATTTTATTGGGAAAATAATATTTACTTTTCGTTTATGCAATGAAATGATTTTATATTACTTTAATTATGTAAATGCAATTGAATGATCATTGTTATTTTTATTATTATAAATTGGGATCATCATCGCTAATGAGCTATTGAGTGCAAATGAGTACAAGGACAGGTGAACGCGAATGAAGGCGAGAACAGAGTTTAGGTAGAGTTGTCTTAGTTCATGGACTTCGCTAGAATAGAGGAATCTCACACACCACTAGTAGAACATATAAATTTATATATGATGGTTATATATTTGATCTTGTGATTGATTTAAAAATTTGAATTGCATGAGTGCTTGCAAATGAGATACTTTATTTAAAGAAAGATTTGTTGTTAGAAGAAAATTAACTATGGATATTGATCGTAGATTTATACGTTCTTTGTATGCAGATATGTGTAATTGATGATCTATCCTATCCTACTTATGTGTTCACTCTTGTGTTACATTAATACTGTGTGTGTGTGTGTCTATATATATATATATCTATGTATGTATGTATGTATGTATGTATGTATGTATGTATGTATGTATGTATGTATGTATGTATATGTATATGTATATGTATATGTATATGTGTATGAGTTGAATATAAATTCGATCATATATATATATATATCGTATTATCATGAAATTTAATTTCATTAGTTTTTGAAATTATGTGTATGCATATATATATACATAATCATGCATATTATACATACACGTACATAATCATGACGTATTTATTTCATAAACATAATCTCTATGTTCATAGTTTCATATATTTAATCTTTTTATATATATGTATGAATATATATATATATATGAATGGCAAGCAAATTAAATGCCAAATATAGTGGCAAATCATGCTTTATTGCAAACAGTAAATGCATATTAAAAACAATACATCATTGTCATGCAAAGTGCGGTTGGTAGAACCAAACTGCAGTCAAGTTTTAGGTGACAAGCTTATCGCATGTTAAAAGGAGTCGACAAGTGAAGTCAACTTTGCATAGAGTAAATACCAATAAGACTTGGTGGTCACAGCAGTGAGAGTGGTAGTAAATGTGACTCCTAGGAAACTACGAGTCAAGGAGAAGGTGATATTAATGTCGACTCTTGGAGTAAACAATGAGAATGTGATATGGTTACGGACTTTTGCAAGTGAAGTTTAGTTTAACTTAAACACTTTGCATGAATACATTGTTGTGTGTGAGAGGTACATGGAGAATTTAGAGAGGAAATAAGTCTTTTGGCCAAGTTAGTTGTTAGATGTGGCATGAGAAACTTGAACAATATTGTGACTTGCCTAAAAACATAGGAGATAATATCTGAAGTATAGTATAAATGAAAACTTAGCTCATGATCAAGAGAGGGAAAAAACAATACCAGATATTAGAGAATTCATACACAAGCAATGACATTCTTGTGAACTTGGAAGAGATAGAAAAAGTTTTCAGAGCATTTGAAAAGAGAAGGAACGCGTAAGAAGACTTCCATAGGTGGATTCGCATCTAGTATTTCAAATCTGAAGCTTGAACCCACAGGCAGGCTAATCGAGTAGTAGTTTCTATATATTGTGAAGAAAAGAATGGTATTATTTTAAAATTTGCTTGTTTAGATCAATATATAAGAAAATAATCAGACTTAGATTTAGTTCCATGCATTATAAGTCATATTGATTCTTTTTGAAATGAATATTATATTGTTTAATACTCGTTGAAGGAAATTATTGAATTTAGATAGCTAAGTACAAAAATAATTGAAAACATAGATTAAAATTGAAATAAATATGTTATTTAAAAGAATGTGTACTCGTTTTCTAAATCAATTATATGTAAAGATACATATATGCATTACACCTTATTTTAATACTTGGTTTTTATTTACTTTTCAAAATAGAAGTGAAAGATTTTCTCTTTTTAGATATATATATTTGTTTATCCATGAAAGATTGATTTCCTGTCAGATATAATTGGTGGTAACGAAAGATTGATTCTTTCTATTTCTATTCAACAAAAGATTGTCATCTTTAACATTGTATTTTATCACACAAGAAATAGGAAGCTAGAATTAACAAAGAAATGAAATATTGTCTTCTATATAAATATTTATTCTAGATTTATTTGAACAAAGCTAGATAGGCTTGTGTTGTGGAAAGTTACCTTCCATGACGGGTGCCGAATGTGGGTTATAGAGAGAGAGTATGCTTTTTTCAAACTATATTTTATTTCTATGCATGGCATTATACTCAGTCGAGTAATCCATTGACCATTGAAATAGATGGATTTATTTATTTATCCACTCTACCATATCCTTGATTGAACTTGCTTGTTTTTTTATTTAATTATAAAATTGAAAATGCATGTATCATTCTAGGCATGCACTAGATTCCATCTTGTCTATCGAATTCTTTTTGCTAAGCAATTCATGCAGGGTCGGGTATTCTTGATTGACCAATAATTCTGGGGAAGTGTAAACTTCAAGGTTGGGCGGAAAAAGCACCTGAATCTTGTTCTCGTCTTCATTGTAAAGATTATATTGAAGATAGCTTGGATTGGAGATCAAAGGACACATCTCTTTCTTTCCTTTATATTTTGTTATTTAAACTTAAGGTATTAGAAATGCCTAAGTATTGTATGTAGATAGAATTAAGATACTACTACAATTTCCCATTGAATGAAAAATATTTATCTGTTTATAGAAATCTCATGTTTATTATGATATCATTGGAATCATCTACAAGAGCTTAGGATGGAAAATAATAAGAAATAGACTTATTAGAAGAATTATGAGTTTATTTAAGAATAAAGAGTATTTTATTTCATAATTGAATATAGAATAATTTATGTCTTTACATTAGGGCACCCAATGGGCCTTTATACATAGTTTCGAAGGTTAAGGACATACCTTGCCATGGTGCTCTTATTAATCCCTCTTGCATGGTTAATGTCATCATTGAGGAATATCTTTTCACTTTATGATTGCATAAACCAATTTATGATGACTCTAATGTGGTTGTGAAGTTATTTGATGGATTATCTTGTCCTACCATTGGTTCTATCACTCAACCTGTTGAAGTTCACACTAAATCTTTGGATGCCAATTTTGGTATCATTCCTTCTTCCGAGCAATTTTGTGTGAATTTGGGCTACCCTTGGCTATCTTCCATGAAGGCTATTGCTTCTCCAATTCATAAGTGTTTGAAATTTCCTCACAATGGAGAAATCTTAAATGTGAACCATAGCTTATTTCACCCATCCGAAAAAAGCCCTAGTGTTCCTATTGACCTCTTTTGGCCTAAGAAATTTCAATCTCTTCCACAAAGGAGCGATGCTCTTTTCCAATCTTATCAAAAATGTAAGAAAGATATGATCTTATCCTTGAGTCAACCTAGATCCCCAATAATTGGCATTCCTATCCTTCTTGAAGATGAAATCCTTTCCCTAACAGATAGGGCTAATCTTCCTCCTAAGGAAAATCCTCAACCTATTCCTATGGATGTAACTATGCTTTCTCCTAAGAAGAACAACAATATTCCTCCTAAGGTTAGATATGTACCACATCCCCATGATGGATCCAATCTCCTTCCTACACCTAATATTCCTCCTTTATATGGCATAGTTCCACCTCCTTTCTCTTATAGAAAGAAGAGGCCCGCCTCTCCTCTTATCCAACCTAAAAGACCTCAACCGAAGCCTTCAACTATCAAAGAGGAGATTATTCCTCTTTTCATAAATATTCCTCCTCCTTCTCAGTCTTCCTCTAAGACTCGACGAAATAGTTTTGCAAGAGACCACCGACGAAGGCGTCGTGCTCGAGCTCATGAAGTTTCTCCTCAACCCATTCAATCTCCCAAAACTCCAATAGTTGATTTGATTCCCTTTTCTCCTAAGCAAGATGTTGAACAGGTACATCTCCAGATCATAAGTTGCACAAAACATGTGATAGTTTTACTCCTATTCATGTTTGTGCTCCTCTTTCTATAAATCTAGATGAAGAAATGAGTGAAAATGTTATTCATGATGGCAATACAACTCCTAATACTTCTGATAGTGACTATGAATATGTTGATGTGGATAAGCATTTATCAGCTAAATTTTCACAAACCCTAATTCTAACTCCTAGAATCGAACAAAGTGACTTACCACATGAGCATAGTCCTTGTTTGGATCTTGTGATAGCTCCATCTGCTGTGCTCGATATCACTTCTCTGGCATGTTGCTCGCCTTCCTAAAATAGTGATCAGAAAGATCGAGAGGTAGATGTTGTGCTAAATTAGAAATATTGACACTGTAGATCTTCTCTCTCTCCCCTTTCTTGCTCTTTTTGATCATTCTTCTATGTGTATCGTTGTTCTTATATTTTTCCCTCAATGTCTACTTGAGGATGATGCAAAGCATTGAGATCTCTTTTTGGTCTCTTTCATGTTGACTCAAAAGACATCTTCTATTCCATTTCTTCCAAGGTAGAGTCCTTTCCTTGGGGAATCACGATTATTATATGCACACATACATATATGATATACATGAGTTATCATACATCATACTGACCCCGAGAAAAGCGAAACTACCTCATGTTTTGTGTTCATTATCCTTGGGTTTATTCCTCGACTGGCTACTAAATCCTTGCAATAACGTGCTCTCTCTCTCTCTCTCTCTCAGGTGTATCCTACCTTAAAGAAATTGCTCTTGATAAGGCGTGTGTGATTGCTTTAACGTGGGGGCATACACTCCACTCATATTTCCCTTTTTGATACTTAGAATTATTTAGTGAACTTGGCTTTGCTTCATAATTTGGGTATCTTTTTCATGAATCATAGTGAGGGGAACCTTTCTACTTGCAGTCATGGTTTTCCCTTCTTGATCTTCCCTTTTACTTTGTCAATCGATGTCATAAGATCCTTAGTCCATTGGGGACTTGGTGCATCTTGCCTCCTTGACATGGTAGAAGTCTTTCAATATTGTTTCCTTGTACTTTACCGACAGTATTGGCATACGCTTATACTCCTGCTAAAGTGGGGAAATTGCAACCCTTGCAATTTGTGACCATATTAGGGTCTTCACATTGGCGATTTGAATCCCTAAGCCTGATTGGAGACCCAAGACTTGCTCAACCCCCAGAAACTGCCTTTTTCTGCCCTCTGCACTGCCTAAACCTACTTCCTATCCTGAGACAAGGGAAGGATAGGTGCATGGCGCCCTTTTCCTTGCCCTATTTTAGGGGACCCTCTATCCTATCTTTGCATTGGAGTTTGCATAAAGTGGGAAAAACTTTCCTTGTGTTGGCTTGTGATGAAAAATCAATCAATTAATCCTAATTGATGAGTATATATGTCGCATTTGTCCTTCCCATTTGCATAAGTTAGAGGTTGGATAAGTTTAGATACATGAGATCATGCATTCAAGCACTCCTTTCCAGCATTGAGAATTCTCAAGTCTCCCTTCAAGGCTAGGTGTTGAGTTCAAGTCAAGGATTCAGCCATTGAAGAGGAGATCCCTTTCAACATTCAATTTAATACAAGCAAATCTACCTACATTCTATATACAACCTCCCTTGAGGTGACTTACATTTTAGTCTTTCATTTACATTTACTTGCAAGTACTTTCTTTCATCATTTGGTTAATTCCAAAACCGGGATTTGACTTGAAGGCAAACCCCCAATCCCAACCCCTTTTCCTCTCTTCTTTTGTGTGTAGGTTGCAAGTGTGCGACTGTGTTTTTAGATTCAGACTCCATTTGCAAAGGTAGAAGAACACTTTTTGTTTCACGGATTTTTTAGAGGATCGTGGACACTTTCAGCACGGTCCTGACAAATTTTCCTCAAATTTGCAAGGCAGCTTCGTCTCAACATATTATAAACAGATCCAAGTGCACAACTTCATCTCATGCTTCTATCTCAAGTTATAATCAATTCTTTGCTACTTTTACACTTAGTCTTACAACACACAATTCAATCATTTTCCATTCTAAAAGAGGGGTTAGCTTGTCATTTCTATCCCATTATCAATTCATTTAGTATTCAATCTCTTCCCTAAGAGATTGGATCTAGTGAATTCCCTCCTCTTTTAAATGTAATGTGAATAAGGTGTTTGAAGGTAAATCCACAGTGAAACTTTCATCTCTCCTCAGAGGGAATAAAAGCTTTCCTCTTGATCTCTCCATCATTCACCCTTTTTCACCATTACAATATATTTATGGAAATTAAAAATAAAAATTTAATATGCATAGATTATATATATCTATATAATTTAAATATAATAAATAATATATTATTATTTTGAATATTATAAGATATAATTTTCAATAATGTGTTTGTAAGTGATGTGCAATGGTTAGCAAGGGCTATTCTCCATACAAAATAATATCCAAGAAAAAAAATACAAATTTACATAATACAATTATATTTCAGTTATCTTTTATATTTGTATAGCATTACAAAAGCAAATTAAGAGTTTGTATCCAAATAAAATCAAAAGAAAAAGGAATGAAAAACCATTGGTAGTTGGTATTTATAGACTTATTGCTTGGCTTTAGCTATTCCCATTTAATCCTTAAACAATTTTATCTATTTTTCTTGCTTGTTAATTCTTGACAACTAACTATTGCCTTATTTTCTATGTATTCTATTATTAGTTCCTACCATAGGCAGGAATACTAATGCATTCACCCAAATTTATTAAATGTCAAAGCATCAACCAATTAGAATCAATAATTAAAATAATTTGACCAAATTTTCTAATGTTTATATTTTTTACAAATTTATTATAACGTATATAAACTGATTTATCTATTATTCTACTGGATAATAGTACTCAATAGTCTTATTAGGATGATGTCAACAGTTTAAATGCCAAAGCATCAACCAATGAGAAGAAAGAATTAAAATTGGTTAACCAAATTTCCTAATGTTTCTATTTTTGTCTTCATATTCATCAATAGTATTCTACAATCATTTCACTATTATATAATAGTAACTAGTTTTGTCCTATTTCTTTTGATAATGAAATGAGTGATAAAGCCACTTGATTTTTTATAACAATAATTTTAAAAATATATAGAATTATAAATATCAAACATATAAAAAGATTAAATGTATAGCTTTAATTGACTCATTTATATAATGATAATATACTAATTTTTTTTTTTTATTGCATATATAAGAATAACTTTGTTACAAAAATATTGCAAAAAGATTACACGGATTGTCTAACTGGACCCCCGGTCCAAATTTACAAAAATAACATGCAGATTAGTTACTATGATTATACATGGGGGAGTATCTTCTTCTAGATCTATAGACTATGCTATTAATTACAAGGCAAAACAAAAACCAGTATCATCAGGGCTGCCAGTCAATTATCTTTGAAGAATTTGTTCCTGCGGTGCATCTATCCATGTAGTCCATCCCCTAGGGCCCTCCATCCAAATGACTTGTTTTCCGTCAAGAAGTTCTGTGAGCATTTGAATCTGATCTCTAATAGGGTCTCACGCTCTAGCAACCTCAGCTCCTAGGGTCTCCAAAGCCAGGTCCACATCTTTCTTTCCTTTGATTGTCTTCCTCCATTTGTATCCATTTTCTAACTCATGAAGGAACATCCTTGTGTTTCCATCTTTTATGAACCTAAAGAACTTGTTCTTTTCTACATTCATCATCACTGATACCTGCAAGATAATCCGATGAAGGGTGAGTCCATGAAAGGACTCAATAAGGGCCCTACCTAAGCCCCAAAACTTATCTTCATTTCTTATTTTCCAAATGTACCATAAAATCTCAGAAGTAAGAACATACTAGAAAAGGTTAGTGTCCTTTTTCAGATCCTTAATATATCCAGTTATAACATCAAGAACAGTAAATTGAGCAGGAATAGCAATACCAAACAATAACCAGATTTCTTTAGCAATGCTACATTCAAAAAAAAAATGCCTAACTGATTCAGGAACCTTGCAAATATTACAAATATCACTATTGTTATGATCTTTTCTGATTGGCAACCTGTTTATAATCAAAATCCATTTAAAACACTTCTCTTTAGGAGTGACAGGGCTACTCCAAAGCCTATTAAAAACCTTCTACCATTGTTTAACTACAAAGTCTGCAAACCACAGATTGTTAGCATGGGAAATTATTGCTTCATCATATGTTAGGGTCTTATAAATAATACTAGCTTTAATATTAAGAACTGAGATGGCATTATTCTACCAAAGTTCCTTGCAACAGTCTATATCATTCTTGCATTTTTTGGGCAAGTAAAGTTTATCGCAAGCTTTTTCTAACATATTATAGGTGCACTTATGGGAAATTTGAAGGTTAAATCTAGCTTTAAGGGTATCCCAATCTAGCAGCCTATCATCCTTAATAATATCTTTAAAGCAGTAGATGCCTTTTGCCGCCCATGCTTTGGCAGAGCACCCCTCAGTAAGAGCCAAGGGTTTGGAAGAGGGCAAGAGGTTCCACCAAATGGATCTACCTCCATTGATAAACTCATTGTTGTTGACTCTATTATTGTTGATGAAGGGCTTAACACTAATCCATGCCTTCTAGATAGACTTGAAGACATTGGACCCTTGTACTGAGATCTCGAAATCCCCAGCCACAAGGTCACAGAAAGGTAGGGATTTCCAAGTTTTGGCCTTCTTCGATACAGCCTTCAAAATGTTATTCCTAACTAGAACCTTCCAAGGTTCATTCCCATCAAGAGCCTGGAAAATCTATTTTGCTGCAAGAGCAATTCCTTGGATTCTCAAGTCCTTGAGTCCTAGCCCCTCAGACTCTTGTCCTTATGACACCATTTCCATTTCACAAAATGCATCTTCTTTTTACCTTTTTCCATCAGACCACAGGAAATTCCTGATGGTTTTCTATATTTCTAGGATCTGGTAATTAGAGAACATCCATACTGATGAGTAATAAATGTTGTAAGAAGATAGAACTTTTTAGCACACCTACATTCTCCCAGCGAGTGATAGATATCTATTAACCCACTTGTTAAGTTTTTTGTCTATATTGCTTCTAACCCATTGCCACATCTCTTTGAGAGATGGGGATATGGCAAATGAAATTCCTAGGTACCTGACTATCTTGTTAGGTCCTCCCCATTGGATCCCAAACTGCTACAACCAGTCCGGAGGCTGCTCCTCCCACCCAAGCATGGTAGATTTGATTTGTGAAATTTTAGCCCCTGATATCTCTCCTAGGAATTTGATTTTTCCTTCTAGGGCCTCCATATTCTGTTTACTGATATCTAGAAAGAGTGTCGTGACATCAGCAAATTGTGCATTGATCAACTCCTCCCCATTTGAAAGTTGGATCCCCTAAACTTTAGGAGAGATAGTAGAGTCTCTAAGTATGTAAAATAGGGCATCAGCTGTAATAACAAAGAGAGCAGGGGCTAAGGGGAAACCCTATCTAATAGATCTGCCTAGAGTAATGTTTTGAGATAGGGATCCATTAACTTCCACCTAAGCTGAAGCATCTTTGAGCAAAACCATAATCCATTTATAGAATTTTACTGGAAAACCAAAAGCTTCTAACATAATTAGAATAAACCCCCATTCTACCCTATCGTATGCTTTCTCAAAATCTAGGAGAAACATGGTTGTGTTCTATCCTGAAGTCCTCACCCATTCCATGGCCTCCCAACTGGTAATTATATTTTCCAGTATATATCTTCCTTTGATAAAACCTATTTGTGTGGAACAAATGAATTTAGGAAGAATATTCTCCTATCTGATCGCCAGTGTCTTGGCCAATATTTTGTAAGATACATTAAGGAGTGTTATCGGTCTCCAGTTTTTGATAAGGGACTTGTCCCTATCCTTAGGAAGTAGTTTGGTAATCCCACTGTTAATTCGATCCCCTAAAGAGCTAGTGTTAAAGGCCTCAGTGTAAAGCTCATGAAGGTCATGACTCACCCAATCCTCATTGGCTTTGTAGAACTCTACCGTCAGCCCATCCGGGCCTGAAGATTTGTCATTATTCAGGATTTTGATGGCACCTTTTAATTCTTGTAGAGTGATGGGACCCCTTAATGCCTATGCATCTTCCTTTGAAATCTTAGGAGGAATAATCCTTCTGCACCTTTCTCTTGCCTCCCGGGAATTAGCAGAGTCTTAAGACGTGAAGTGACATTTATAGAATTGGAAGAATGCCTCCTTGATATCTTCCAAGTCCTTTACTTCTCTATTTTCTACCCAAATCCTATCAATTTGTTCTCTACACTATTTTTGATTCATCATATTGAAGAAAAAATTGGATCCTTTATCCCCGAATTGTATCCAATGCGCCCAAGCCCTGATTATGGCCCCTTTGTTCTTAGTCTATTGATGCTTTCTGAGACTATCCCTAGCCAAGGCTACCTTTTGAGTAATCTCAATACTATATTGATTGTCTTGGATCTTAGCCTCACACAAGTGGAAGTTTTCAGATAGAGTTTTCTCTTTCCACCTATAATCCCTTGCTTTATTTTGCCCTATGGTTTGAAGCAACACCTGCCAACTATCAACATTCTTGTTCCATCTGTCCACATAAGAGTTCAACAATCTATTCCTTTTGTTAAACATCCTGACAATCTTGACCACACTCAACACATCCGAATCTAAGAGAAGACTAGAGTTCAGAAAGAATTTATCCTTAGGAGTTCCTTGGCTCTCGGGGTAGTCTCTGAGCCTAACCTGAGAGATGATAGGATGGTGGTCTGAAAGAGTGGTCGGAAAAACTATCACGGGATTGCCATTATTTCCTAGGTCAAAGGAGAAATGGTCTTTATTAATATAGAACCTATCCAACCTACAAAAGATCGTATGCTTCCCACTCTGATAGTTGCATCACGTGTACCAAATTTTGGAGTTATCTTTCTTTTTGCAGAACAGAGGGTCAAACAGCTTTTTTCAGCTTTTCAATCTTTCCCAGTGAATTTTCTCCATCCCTTTCCATTCCATAGGGATACCTCCACTTTTGTCTTCCCAAGTTTCAACCATATTAAAGTCACCCCCTACAATCCAGGGAATATCTGGCAGTGTAGCGATCCAATCCCATAATGCAATTCTCTCTCTGTAGTCGTTGGGGGCATAAACAAAACAAATTCCAAATCTGAATCCATTATTCTCTAGGGACACCCAGACCGCTCTATTACACAGTGAGCATCCTTGGTTTACTATGCACTCTTTCCATTTGGGGTTAATAAGTATTCCAACACCTCCTCTACCTCTGTCATTCTTTGAGGAGACCTTGATAGAGTCTTTCCATATAAATTCTAGGTTGACTTCCAGGGTAAACTTTACAGCCTTGAGTTCTTGAAGCATAATAAAGTCTGCATTCTTATGTTGGTTGACAAACCTTCTGACTATTTGTTTCCTTTTGGGAGATTCTAGACCCCTAATGTTCCAAGAGATGCACTTCATCTTGACTCAGTGTATTATTTTATTCTTTGGATGCTTTAAACCTGTTAAAGCATCTCAGGAGATCTTTCTTCTCCTCATTATTCCTTCTGTTATTAGCACCCCTGTTTTTGGATCCCAGAGGTCTACGCCTTCTTCTTCTAGGGATTACCTTGGGGTTTTCATTATCCATTGTCCATTCTCCTTCTTCTCCTGTGCACTCTTCTCCTTGGTCCTCCTCTTTGATTTCAGAAGCCTTCCTATTGTTCCCCTGACTGGGGGTCTCTGGGGTCTTAGAACAAGGCTCCAAAGCCTTCAACCTATCTAGAAGGTCTAGATTAACACCATCGCTAGATAGTGGATTAACTTCACCAGCCTTAGGGTCAGCAACAATGACCTCAATTACACAGGTATCCTCAAGCTCTACAAACTTCTTAGGGGGAATGACAGAGATCGTATCAGGAGTGGGTTCAGTTTGAGAGGAAAGCTCTGCCTCAGTGATGTATGTAGGATCTTTTGATGGATCCATTTCAAATGAAACATCCATTTCTGCTGAACTTCTGTGAGAAGTTTTATTCATCAACCTAGACTGGCTCCCTCCCAAACTCAACTCACTACTCACACTGTCTCTATCCTTAGGGTTTCAAACTCCAGGATTATCACCATTGGAAGCTAAGCTAGAGAATTTCATCTCTAGGGGAACCTCAAGGCCATCATCCTCCATAGGCGATTTTAAATCGCTATCCAAATTTATCTTATTAGTCACATACATTGAATTACTAGGACCATTTGCACTAATTTTTTCCAATGCTAATTGTTGAGCATTTTTCCTCCTTCTTTTCTTAGGATTTTTCCCCACAATATGAAACTCATCCTGTGAATTCTCATTTATCTATTTTAGAGCATTTGAGATCACAGAGTGAGGGGTGGGGGCAACTCCAGAGCTACCAGAGTTGAAAATTTTTCCAACTTCCTGGGGTTTAGAATTTTCTCCATTTAGTATATTATTGATTTTTTTACTAATGCCATTGAGGTTTTCCATGCTCAGGATGTGCATTGCATGAACAGGTGGCGGGTTGTCAGATTGATTGCGAGATCTATCCGAGCCCTTAATTTTATTAATAATCAGGAAATTCTTGCGAATATGCCCTTCTTTCCTGCAGAGAAAGCACACATTCACCCCACCAAGGATTTCAACAGGGCAAACAATGACTTCGGATTCAAGATTAATATTAACCATTTTGAGGAAATCACAACCAGGATTAATTGATATCAATACCCTAGCATCGAAATGTGGAATAAGCGAGGATGAATTATCCACCCAAATAGCGTTTCCTATTGGTTCCACAATTTGGGGTATGAATCTCCACAATAGTGGAGGCACTTCTCGAATTAGAACCCATCTAGGGCACGAGAGTGCAATAATTTCTTCATTGACCACTTCTAGTGACCATTCTAGGGAATGAAATGTGCATTTTCCGACAGACCAATATTATTTACTAAGCACTTATTTCTATATTTTATGATCTTTAAAAAAGATAACAAACAATCCTTTTTGAATGAGTCTACAAAATGAAACCAAATATCCTAATTTAGTGTTCCATACATTCCTAATCCAATCATCAATGAATTTATGTGCAAGGCATTTAACCACATCTATAGTAGCAAAGAAAATTGCAATATCTCTAAGTCTATCCTTTTCCATATTAATTTCTTTACACATTAAGTCATTAGAAGAGATGGAGATAGATTCTCAGGCAGAGTGAGGGTCCTTACCTTCTCCACGGGGGCTACCATTAGGGTTTGTGACAAACCTCACACCTTCGACAATAGAGGGAGAAGAAAGGGTAACCGTATCCTTGAATGTTTTGGCTTTAAAAGGGGCATCATTGTTGCATTTTTCGGAGCCTCCAGACGAGTCCTCCATTAAATGGCATTAAACGCCCACACTAGGGCAGGCAAGGTGAAGCGACAACGAAGAGGATGCTAGGAGCGCAACCTGCACACAAACCAAGATATTAAATCACCTTCGTGTAAGGCTCGTGTACATCCCCACGTTAGATCCTGCGGCCCTGCAACCCAGAGTTCAAACCCTAGGCCTAGTCAAAGTTGCAGAGCGCTAAAAAACCCTCGATTCCTCATAATCATAATATACTAATTTCTTATATACTATTATATAATATATATAATTATTAGATAATAAATAATAAATAATAATGTAATATAATTTATATATATGAATGAAATAATTACAATACATTAATTAGATATAAATTAAATATAATGGAATAATTAAAACTTATTACGTAGTCATCAATAATAAATAATAGAATAATTACTATGAATAATAATAGATGTTATTAATATTTTTTCTATTGTAATTCGATTAATTATTACATGTATAATTATACATGATACTAGTTATCATAATTATTTTATTTTTTATCAGTAAAGTTTATGTAATTTTATTAATATTATCAAAAAAATCAATAAGATTTGTCACAATTTCAGCTCTTCCTAATTCGAATCCATACAAATTCACAATCTACAACTATCCTATAAACAATAGTTTCTATATACAAAACTTGTCATGGTTTATGCTACTCCTTTGAATCCATACAAATTTATAATTTGCATCTATCCTATTCACCATAATTTCTACATATGTTTCTACAAAAAAATGTGGTTCCCATCCTACTTACATAAATATTTATAAACTTCAACAAAAAACAAAAAGAGAATTGAAAACCATAACAATCCTTCCTTCTTCAAATTCTATGACATAGGCATTATGGAAATAAGCTTCTATGTCACTGTTCCACCTTGCCTTGATTCAGATCTCATAAAGACGACTTCACTCATTCTTTTTGTCTTTGATCCCACAAGCCTTCCCCTCTTTCTCTTTGTCTCATTCATCTTTCAGCTTCTCTACTCCGAGAGTGTTATCATAATTATTATTATATTTCATTAATTAACAATAACATTTGTATACCTATTATAAAAATACGTGGAGCTTTAATTGTAATATGACATGCGCTATTTATTGCAAAACCTTTAGTATACATATCTATTTTTTGTTACATGTAGAAATCATTATTGTTACAATATTGCCTAACTAAGCAATATGTTATAGATTTTACTAATTGATAGGAACTAGATGCAACACATCTATTGTTTACCTGCTAAGGAAAAACATTTTATGTTTTAATATTTAAATATAGATGCTTCACGGTTAAACTTTCTTCAATACTATTTGTCAAAAGATTTACTATATTATAACTACAAATATTATTCAAATAATTCCAAATTATTATTTAGCGATGTCAACATTTTACTATTATTACTTCAATTCACAAATTCCAACTTTAATACAAAAGCATTATGGCAGGAACCTGATGCACATGCATCTCTTGTTTTCCTTGATGCAATACAAAGCAGAAGAAAAAGACAATTTTATGAACACTAAAGTGAAGTTGTTCTGAATCATTCGTCATACACTCCCATTAAAATAAGCACTCTACTATATCGGTAGAGATTATTGATTGATTGATCGATTCATTTGCATCTTTGCATTTATATTTGTTTTATATGTTCAATCAAGCAAGTGTTGGTATTTTGGTATGGTTTTGTCATTGATGTCAACACCTACTGAATACAAGCACTTTGAAGATCCAGCAACATTCACCGGCAAGCAAGTAAACTGTGCAACAGTTACTGGTATATGGTTCACCGGCAGGATATATTGTTCACCGGTACCTAGAATGATATGGAAGACACTTGGTAATGTCGAAGACATCGTGTGGACACTTTGTTTTCAAGAATTAATCATTGGTATATTCATATTTGCATATTTTCTTTTACCGGCAAATAGGTCTAGGTTATCTAGGGTTACACCGGTAGGTTTATCTTTTCCAGATCAGCTTGGCATGCTATGGAGGTGGTTTATTATTGTTGTAAATGCATTTAGCCAACATGTTCAGTTATTGCATCAGATATTATATTGTATAAAAATGTTTTATTGTAATTGTAGACACCTAAAATTGTCCAGTCTAATTAAATAAATATTTTATTTATTTAATTATCTAAGCCTAATTCTTCTATTAATTAAATAAATCTTTATTTATTTAATTAATTCATTTATCCTCTTCTAGCCTTATTTCTCATTTAAATAAATACATTTATTTATTTAAATTACCCCTTTTCCTAAATTAAATAAATATTTTATTTATTTAATTGTCTTATTCTTCTATTAATTAAATAAATATTTATTTATTTAATTAATTCATTAGCTTTTTCTACCCATGACACATGTCATTCATCTCTTAATTCATACACTACCTACCTCTTTCATTATTTTGGTATTTCTTTTACCTACCCTCTAATCCTAGCCGACCTCTCTTTTTACACCTCTGAATCTTATCCCTCCATTTCATATTGTGTCTTCTATTTAAGGAGATGCTTTCTTCATTGTCAAACCCTAATGATTGATTTTGGAGTACTTGGCTACACTACGATCCTACTTGCAACCACATTCCGTTCTTTGTTGAGCTCTTGTGCATATAAAAATCTGAGAGCAAATATATCAAGCAAGATCAATGGAGATAGGAAGAATGGAGATCAAAACCCTATTGGACATGTGATTGGTATAATCTTTGTGATTTTGAGTTATTTGCATTGTCTTAGGTTATCTTCATATGTTATGGTGGATCTTTGTTCATTGTTAGGCTAGGGTTTAGTGGTTGGATTCATTTTAGCCTTTCAATCTTGTTATTATTGTTATCCATTTTCACCATATACAGTAATATCTTGTACATCCGACCTACTAAAATTGGTCTTAGGGTATGGTATAAATGTAAGATCTTATTTGTAAGATCAAGTGTGGAATGCAAAAAAGAATTGAGTGAAGGTATATGTGAGATCAAGTAGGGATATACATGAAGACATCATTTGAATGTGAAGTTAGGTTTTTGTAGAAGCATATCAACATTACACTGGTACTAAATCCAGCATATGAAGATGCTATTTTGTGCAGTACATTCTTATTGGATTTAACCATCCAAATGTAGTCAGTGTGACTCCCATTTTGTGATTGAGCAGTGAGCTCTAGGTTGTTGGCCTTTCTGCATGTGCAGACCCCATTTATGTACACTTACTATCTGCAGTAGTATCATCTGATTGTGGGTAAGGTTTCCCACCATGGTTTTTCCCCTTACAGGGTTTCCACATACAAATATTGGTGTTATGTGTTGTGGATGACTTTATGTTTATGTTTCATACATTAATCCTTACCGGTATAGCAATTTAATGTTAACACTGTCTACCGGCATACTTAACTGGTTTACCGGTATTAAGCATTAAGTTGGTTAATTAGTTTTTGGTTTGAATTTATTAGATAACTGATTCACACCCCCCCCTCTCAATTGTCTCCAGGACCTAACAATTGGTATCAGAGCCTAGTCCTCTTTTGTAGAAGTTTAACAACTTGAGGAGATCCAATGTCTACTAACTATTTCAGGAAGGACAGTCCTAAACTTGATGGAACCAACTATGGGATATGGAAGATCAGAACGGGGACACATCTGAATTGCATTGGTAAAGACATCTGGGAAGTTACTAAGAATGGTTATACTACTGTTGTAGCTGGTCAGACTGCTCCAACTACCTTAGCTAAAGATGAAGAGAACGATTGCAAAGCAAGAGAAGCACTTTTGAGTGCATTATCAGATCAACAAATCATGGGATTATCAAATAGGTCTACTGCTAAAGCTATTTGGGATCACTTGGAAACACTGGATGAAGGAGATTCCATAGTCAAAATTTCAAAACTTGAAAGCTTCCGAGTCAGGTATGAACATCTGAAAATGGAAGAAGATGAAAGGATTTCTGCTTTTATGGAAAGAGTAAATGAAATTGTTCTGGGTATTAAATGTTGTGGAGGAACTCTGAGTGAGGATGAAATTGTTTCAAAAATCTTAAGAGGTTTTCCACTAGCATATAAAATGAAGGTTACTGCTATAAATGAGTTAAAAATAATACCTAATACATCAGTAACTAGGGATACATTGATTGGAAAACTTTCAGCTTTTGAAATTGAAGAATTTGGTCCTATTGCTACTATAAAAAATAATTTGGCCTTTAAAGCATCAACATCATTAGCTCCATCATTTGACAAATCAGACTGGAGAGCCTTTTATGCAAGAGAACTTGAAGAATCCAGAAAGGAGAATGAAGAGCTTGAAGAACTTGAAGCACTATTTGCAAGGAAAATGCCAAAAGGTCCAATTGGAAGTAAGTATGAAGGTAAAGCACCCTTTAAATGTTTTAACTACAATAAGATTGGTCATATGGCTTCAAGATGCCCTGATAGACATGCTAGACAAAGAGAAGAAACTAGAAGAAACTAGAAGATTTTAAATTTGATGCAAAATTATTCTTCAAAAATCAGATCTTTGAAAATTAGGGTTTTGCATTATTTTACTCATATCTCACAAACTGCTTGGATTTGTTGCAGTAAATTTTTTGTGCAGGTTTGGAAGACCATAAGGACTCTCCACTAAAAATTTCAGATTTTTTGAATCGATTTTGCATTTTATATGAATTTTTTATGATTTTTCATAAAAAATTAATTTTTGGAGCAAATTAGCAAATTTTTTGGATTTTCTTACATTTCTGGAAATCTCTTGAAATTTTACAGGTGGTCTTTTTTTATGATGAATCAGAACTTTGAATTGGTCAACAAAACGCATTATTGAAGGCCCCTATTTCACAAAGTCTTTTGGATCTAAAATTTACCTAACTTGTGTGCTTGCAGGAAGGGGTGATTATTTCAAACAATCCAAACTACTAATAAATCTTTGTTGCAGATCCTTGGCAAGGGTTTTTGGATTTTTATTGCGTGCCTTGTTTTCATAGACTAGCAAACACTTCAATTGGTGCACTAAAATTGAATCATTGTCTTTTGTGTCTTGAGCAATAGGCTCTTTTTGTTCAATCTTTAGAGGGCCTGTCTTCCCGTGTGGTCATTAGGACTAATAGTGAGAAGAGAACGACCCAAGTGGTAGCGAGGAAAACCCACCTCATCCGAACCACTATAATCAAATGTATTCATGGTGAAAACTATGAATAACGTGTGCTGATTAGTTCATACCGACACTATGTCTCCCCATAAACCCGTTTGATCAAATTTATTTGATCAGTTGTAGGGGGTAACCCCTACCGGCTGGGAGCCTTCTGTATTTATAGAGCTGAAAGTGCCGCATGTATGGCCACTTTCAGCTCTATAAATTTTGCATTATTTTACTCATATCTCACAAACTGCTTGGATTTGTTGCAGTAAATTTTTTGTGCAGGTTTGGAAGACCATAAGGACTCTCCACTAAAAATTTCAGATTTTTTGAATCGATTTTGCATTTTATATGAATTTTTTATGATTTTTCATAAAAAATTAATTTTTGGAGCAAATTAGCAAATTTTTTGGATTTTCTTACGTTTCTGGAAATCTCTTGAAATTTTACAGGTGGTCTTTTTTTATGATGAATCAGATCTTTGAATTGGTCAACAAAACGCATTATTGAAGGCCCCTATTTCACAAAGTCTTTTGGATCTAAAATTTACCTAACTTGTGTGCTTGCAGGAAGGGGTGATTATTTCAAACAATCCAAACTACTAATAAATCTTTGTTGCAGATCCTTGGCAAGGGTTTTTGGATTTTTATTGTGTGCCTTGTTTTCATAGACTAGCAAACACTTCAATTGGTGCACTAAAATTGAATCATTGTCTTTTGTGTCTTGAGCAATAGGCTCTTTTTGTTCAATCTTTAGAGGGCCTGTCTTCCCGTGTGGTCATTAGGACTAATAGTGAGAAGAGAATGACCCAAGTGGTAGCGAGGAAAACCCACCTCATCCGAACCACTATAATCAAATGTATTCATGGTGAAAACTATGAATAACGTGTGCTGATTAGTTCATACCGACACTATGTCTCCCCATAAACCCGTTTGATCAAATTTATTTGATCAGTTGTAGGGCGTAACCCCTACCGGCTGGGAGCCTTCTGTATTTATAGAGTTGAAAGTGCCGCATGTATGGCCACACGAGCGGATGCCCTTACTAGCACCATTTTGTTTTAGAGGCCCAAATCCTTCTAGTTGTTGGGGCAGGAGGTCGGACCTCTGGTAGCGGCCCACACACATACGGTTCTTAGTAGAGATACAAAGTTCACCATGGGGAGTTTTCATGGGGACTGATGCTTGGATGACCCGAGAAGTGAGTGCCGAGGGTGGAGCCAGTGAGGTCAAGCATCTAAGTATCCGCTTTGAATAGCGTAGCCTCGGGGGTAAAACCCCATGTGGGATCAACAACTATTGTCTTGGCCAGCTATAAGAATTGTGCTTGACTTATGTTAAACATTCAAACAATCAAGACCAAACAACAAAACATTGTGTCTTTTGTGTTTTCAAGTGTATGCAAAACAATTTTACATCAAACAACACACTTTCTTGGAGTCATTTTGCAGTCTAAACACTTGCAAACATTGAGTCCTCATCAACATTGTGTCCTCTTGTCACAAAAAATAGTCAAACATTCAGATTTGGTCACAACCAAAAACTTCACAAATTGGAAAAATTTCACAGTCCAGCAAACAAGAGAAATCAGTTTCGGAATACTTGAGCTTCCTAGGTTGTTTCTTCAGGTTTCATCTAGCATTCAACCTATCCTTGGGTCTCACATAGTCCATCATTGCTTCACATCTCATTTTACATTCACATTTGTCTAAACTTGAGTCAAAAGGTCACTTGCTTGTCCTCACTATACTTTTTCAACACACTACATACTACAACACTTTGCTAAGTGGTCCCTCATCAAGGTTTCTTACCTTTGGGTCTCATTTGGTCTTACTTAGAGTCAAGGTCAGCTTACCTCATCAAGAGAAACTATCCTCTCTTTGGAAGTCACACCTACTCTACTACATACATACTTGGTCTTACACTTTGGACATTGCAAGTACACCTCAAGATTCATTTACATTCCATTTTACTCTTGGTCTTCCATACTCTTTTCATTTTCATCTAGTCTCTCACATCTTGGTCAAACACCTAGTTCATGGTTGAAATCCGCCTTCAAAAATCTAGGAGAAAAGCTAAAGAAGCTCAAGAATCCGCAAACATGAGTTCTTATGAGTATGACAATGATTTATTTTTCAATCCTGAGCACATTACATTACCTGACATGGAGGTTTATAGAAACAATCCAAATGTGGAAAACATAGACACTACAAACAACAATGCTACACACAATGACAATGTGGACAACTTTTCAATACAATCAGCAGATATAGAAGAATCCATAATGAATCCTCATTTCAATAGATTGGTTGAAGAGATAATGAAGAGGGATAGACAATACTTCTTACACATGATGGCACAAAGTGGAGCTAAAATACCTCATGATTTTGACATGTCTCAAATAATGGAACATAGACCTTTGCAACAACCTCACTCCAATATGGATCAAAGGAGGCCTAATAGTGGAGGAAATAGAGGACCACATTTGATACCTGAATCACCATCAGCTTTGCTTCAAAAACCAGAAATCCCACATACACACGGTCAAACATATGATACTTACCTTCGAAGACCATTATGGAAGTCTTATGCAGATAGATATGCTCAATCACATGCTCAAGCTATGGATCAATCAAAACAAGTGGACATTCAAAGGCATACTCAAAATTTGGACACAAGGAAACCTCATGTCAAATTTGGGGGCAACACAATAGAACATGACATGCCTATAGAATATGGTATACATGCACAAAATAGATATGGGGTTCCTCAACATGAAGCTATACCAAGTGCTCCATATATGCCGCATCAATATAGACCTCCATATGGACATGTCTACGATCAGTATCATCCATACATGCAACAAGCTCCTCGTCAAATGGGTGTTTCAAACACGGGGTATGTTACAAGAAATAGATCTCCTCCCAAGAGTAATTTGGAGCAACAAATAAGAGATTTACAAAAGAAAATGGAGGACATGAGTACACCAAAACCAACATACACTATGAGAGATATATGTCCTTATCCATTTGATAAGAGCATCCCAATGCCTCCATTTCATGCACACTTTGTGACACCAAAATTTGACAAGTATAGAGGAAAGGGAGACCCCAAGGCACACATAAGACAATTTTTCACAGCTTGCATTGAGGTAGCGGCAGAAGAAACATATTTGATGAGGTTGTTCCCACAGAGCTTAGGAGATCAAGCTATGGAATGGTTTTCTCAATTACCTCCCGGTATTAAGTCATGGGGTGATCTAGCAGAGGCATTCATTCAGCATTTCTCCTACAATATAGAAACAGATATCTCAGTCACTACTCTATGCAATACTAAGCAAAAGGAAGGAGAATCTTTTGCGTCATTTTTACAAAGATGGAGAAACTTAGCTAGCAGATGCTCTTATGAAATCCCACAGAAACAAATGGTAGAAATGTTCACTCAAAACGTTAACAAGGATATTGGCTATGATCTCAGGAAAGCTTGTTTGTCTACATTCAAGGATGTTATTGAAAAGGGCCTAGCAACAGAAAAGGTCTTAATTGAACAAGGAGTCATTAAGATATTCAAAGAAAACAAAGAGGACTTTAAAGGAAAAGACAAGCCAAGATTTTGGAATAAGAACAAGAATACAGTTAATGATGGTGTTGTTGATGCCAACACAGTGAGACCCAAATTCGTCTTTTCGGGATCAAGTTCTACAAACAATCAAGTATATACTCAAACAACTTCCAGATCACGAAGGAAGTACACCCCATTGGGAGAACCACTTGAATCAGTCTTCAAAAAGCTTGTGGCAAACAAGGTAATCACAGTTCCAGATTTTCCTCCATATGAACCAAAGGTTAAGCCGAATTGGTGGAATGATGATGAGTATTGTGAATTTCATAAGAGCAAGGGTCATAAGACGAGAAATTGTCATCGACTGAAGAACATCGTACAAGATCTCATTGATAGAGGTGACATTGAGATTGAGGGACACTCATCCAATCAAGAACATGAGATGTTTAAGGAACCATTCCCAAAGCACGACAATGGAAAAGCTAAAGTCACAGATGATCAAGCCAACTATACTAGAGCACCTTACAACTATGATTCAACTATCAATCATATCTTGATGGACAATCATATCTCTACTATTACCATCAAGAACAAAAATCCTGAGAATCCTCCTCAGCGACCCAAGATTGTCCTAAGAGGTGTTGGATCTTCTTCCGAACCTACCTCTGAGTGTCATGTTACAACCTGTCGAGGTAAAATTACTTTGCAAGGTGCTCCAACTAAAAACACCGCTTCTTCATCAACCAAACCTGAGTATGACCTTGTAGAACAGTTAGGGAAGACACCCACGCTCATTTCAATCCTTGAGCTATTACGCATATCTCCCGCACATAAAGCTATTCTGGACAAAATCTTGAGAGACACCGCCGTTCCTACTGATCTGAACGTGGACCAGTTTCAAGCCATGGTGGGATACCTTTCCATTCCACATTCCCTTACATTCATAGACGCCGATGACGCCTCTGTAAGTCAGCCACATAATGCACCATTATATATTGAAGCCTTCATACACAAACATCGAATAAAGCGAGTCCCGATAGATGGAGGAGCTGGTCTAAACCTTTGTACATTGAACACCATTAAACAATTGGGATATTCTGATAAAGCTATGAATTCTACAAACAAAATCACCATCAAGGCATATGACGATGAAGAGCGTTCATCCAAGGGCACAGTCACCTTACCTCTCAGAGTTGGGCCAGTTACAAAGGATGTGGTTTGTCAAGTCCTAGACATCGATCTCACATACAACATACTCTTGGGACGCCCATGGATTCATGAAATGAGCGCAGTCCCATCTACATATCATCGATGTATCAAGTTTCCACACAATGGAGTTGAAGTGACTGTCAAAGCGGATCCAAATCCATTCATATATTGCAACAATCTACAACCTAGATCCGAAATAACAATTCCAGCTAATCGAGAAGCTATTCCTTCATCGGCATATGTGGATCCTGAATCCTTAAAAGCTTCTACATCCAAACAAGCAGAGCTAAAAGAAAAGTTCAAGATTAAAGACCTAGGATGTGGTGAGTATATATTTCATGTTGACCAACTCCCATTATCTCCTAAGGTATTCTGTCAACAAGAACAACCTACAAACAATTTTCAATGCCAAGGAATTGGGTGTGAACCACCTAGTGTTCTGGCTACTAAGTTTGAATGCAAATCTCCTCTAGTGGTGCAAGCATCTCTTGATATCAATAGTCCTAAGAGTGGTTTCAGTGAAGAATCTATTGAGCGTATCGCCAACCCTCTTGAGGACTCACATAGCTTTACCATATCATCCACTCATTCCATTTCCACTCCACTTCCAGACTTGGATCAACAAGAATTACAAAAGCCCTTACTCATTGGGGATCACAAATCAAGCTTTAAAAAGAAAAATCTAAAAGTCAATAATAAAGAAAAGTCCTTTAGTCCAAATCAAAATCAAAAGCTATTGGACTCTGAAAAAAACAAGGTCAAGGATAAAAATCCTATGAAGCAAAAAGAGCAAGAGTTGATCTCCCCTAATATCAAAATAACTGGGGGCAAAAGTTCTAAAATTTCAAGTCAAAAAGCACACTTGTTGATCTTAAGTCTCCATCATGCTATCCTACTTTCACTTCTTTTCACAATCATAAGCCTTCATCACTCATCCACTTGTTCCACACATCCATCCCCTTTTGGTGATACATCACGGACCTTTAATGGAGCTTCCTCGAAGGACTTTTCTATCAGTGATGCCCAAACTTCTTCAGGTGACATGCATACGGGCCTACGTAGTCCACACACTAGTAATTCTATCTTAGTTCCTTCATCGAGGAAGACATTCACTCAAGCTACACATCATTCAGTCAAGGAACAATGCAGTTACAATCACAAGGTTAAGCCTCATACATTTGAGGTGGGTGACTTAGTTCTCAGAGAAAATCCTAAATATCAGCAAGACAGAGAGAAGAAGGGCAAGTTTGAACCAAATTGGCTTGGTCCTTACATCATTACAGCAGCATATGGATCTGGGGCATATCAGCTCTCAACTACAGAAGGTGAACCTTTGGAGGATCCTATCAACAACATGCACCTTTGCAGGTTTTACACATAGCTCTTCAGAGTATCCTAATTCAAAAATACAAAAAAAAATTATAAAACAAAAAAATCGTTACTTGGTGAAAACCTGGCAAACAGGTGCCTTGTGACACAAAAAACATTGAAAAATCGAAAAAAGTAAAGAGAAATAATTTCGTCCAACGGTGAAAACCACTTCGGTGGCGCCCTGAGCAAGTACCATGGTGAAAACTGGGTCACCAGCGCCATGCGTAGAGACATTGCTCCTCCCTCCTTCAGGATTCACTTTCATCCTTTCACTTTGCACACACTCACAACCTATTCATCCATAATAAACTTACCCAGTCCCATCATGGCTTGTTATTGATCTACCCAAGATTGGTTAGCCATTCATAATAAACCTCCCTTTTCGCCTCCCTTTCCATCCATAATAAATCAGATCCTATCTGTGGCTAAGGCAAAATCCTACGTCTAGTGATGGGTGTGGAACTGAGAACATCACATGTTTCAAGGAGTACAGTTTCTTCCAGCTTCCTTCAGTCTATCTGCGCACAATCCGCAATAAAGCAACATTTGCATCACAGATCCGCAATAAAGTTTCATCTTCTCCGCAATAAAGTATCAGTTTCATGGATTCAGTCAGTTTCAGATGAGACACAGCAGCAACAATGGGCTTCAACAAATCAAATATTTCAACAGACTCAGACAACATTATGGTTCAGTGCTATCTATCCTTTCTGTGAAAGTGAACATTGTGACCATAATAAAATAAGACTTATACAAGTGACAAGAGACACTAAACTTGAGGACTACAGTGGATGTTGGTGTCGAGTCTTGGTTTTCTTTTGATTTTATCTTTCTGGTGACATGTCTTTTAGCTTTTCTAGGATGTCTTTGACTAGAGATTCTATCTCCAGGATGTCTTTGACTAGAAAGGCGAGGATGGGGTATCGTCACCCATTTTCTTTTGCTGTCTGTCGATTGTCTTTTAGTAATGCTATGACTTGTCCAAGGATATGAGGACACTGTGAGTCTAGTATGAACTGGGGCATTCCTTGTTTGTGACTGTCTTATCTCCATGCAAACAGGTACAATGACTTTCTGGGCCGAACAAATGCCTCGATTGTCATAACCTATTCTACCATAATAAAGCTCAATGATGATAACGCACAAGAAGCTCTTTCACGTTCATATCTTCTGTCTTCCATCCCCCTTTCTTGATTGACTTCCATTGTCCTTCTCGAGTCCGCGTAGCCCGCTATCACATGACTGAGTATAATGACACACCAAAAACATTTGCATTTCATATAGTTACACCTACATCACCACATATAAGCATTTCATACATACATATAGATATCACAATTGCATCACATCCTACATACAACACATGTTAACACATCTCACATTTTCATTATGTAAATAATCATTTGCATTATCATATTCATTTGCATTACATACATTCACATTTGCATCATGCATACGCATATAAAACATAAAAGAACAAAATATATTGCATTGCATCATATACATATTTGCATCCATATCATAAGCATCACATAAGAACATCTCATCACATAGGTACACATGCATATAGCTGCCGCAAAAATGGATCATCTCTCATATATAATCAAAAGTGTCATGATACAATGATGTTAAAAGAATCATATGGCTACAAAATCACCCGCAGGTGTCTACAATACAAAAATGGTACAATACTGATACATAGGGAGCCCTCTAAGGCTATGATGAACTCCCTCCCTCGGAGCCGCCTGGCCTCGACGGAGTTTGAGCCCTAGAAGGACCCACCCCAAGATCAACTCTCCTGGCCCCTGTGTCCCCTGCAGCCACCCCTTGTGTCGTCCTATCCAGACAGAGGAACCCACTGATAACTCCTATCAACACTATTGGTAGTGCTAATCCTGTCCATGTCATGGTATCCCATGCCACATGTCCCACCCTCATCCCTAGTCCTGGATCCTAGAACACTCGTCTCAGTGCATCCCTATCTCCGTCTCGATCATAGGGTACTAACTCCCCATCGATCGGTATCTGTAGAATCCTATATACATCCTCCAAGGTGATTGTCATCTCACCCATCGGCAAATGCAAACTACAAGTCTTTGAGTGCCATCTCTCAGCCAGTGCAGTCAACAATCCCATGTTCACCTGAAAATCAGGCACATACAGCACATGTCTCAAACCCATCTCCTCGATGGCAGCTCTGTCCTCAAGTGTCAACTCAGGTCCCAACCTCTGCGTCGACGGGAATCTCTCCCGTCACTCTAGCATCGGCAAATACTCCTGCAGTAAAGCAACTCAATCATGTCAGTTATAGTGGCATTCACTGTTTATCACAAAATGCTACTCGCTATCTAAATGCATATGGCTATCTACCCTAGTGACACTCACTGTTCATCACAAAGTGTTGTTGATTATCCTAGTGGTACTCCCTGTTCATCACAAAGTACTACGTGTGTGACACTCCCTGTTCATCACAAAGTGTTACTCACATTTGCACTCCCTGTTCATCACAAAGTGCTGCTCATATTTTAGTACTCCCTGTTCATCACAAAGTACTTTATCTTGGTACTCACTGTTCATCACAAAGTGCCTTGATCTATCCTAGTCTTCCTAGAGGACCTGCTTGAGTGTATCCTCTCAGCAGCTTATCCAATCGACAGCGTATGTTCATCACAGAACTGTCGATTTGACCTAGAAAATGCAAATTCATACTTTTCAAATGTAAACGCGCTTTCCTGACATAAACGTGCATTTATTACATTACCTAGTATGCAATAATGACAACAATAAATGCATCAAAGTACGAGGAGGTTTTGTGGTACTCACTGGCTCTCCTACCTCTACTGGCCTCTGGAATCGGCGAACGCGGTCAAATATATGAACCAAAGCCATCGCTGCTGATTGCTGCTGCTCTATTTTCGCTCTGCACTCTGCTCTCGTGGATGTGTAGATGACAATGAGGATGTATTTTCCCCCGTGGTCTATCTTATAGACTACCCCTAGCCTTCGTTTCCTGAGTCAGTCTTCTTTATCCCGTGACTTTGTCACTTTATCCAGTCAGTCCATTCTAGCCTCTCTTTCTTATCGAGAGATTGTCTGCAATCTTTTCAGACATTTTCATCCAATCTCTCGAGGGGGCATATTATTCCCATCCTGGGGCAACTCTGTATCAGTTCATCTTATTTTCTTTGAAACAACGCGACAAGCTGCATTGTCTCAAAGAGGGGCAAAATGTAGACACCTAAAATTGTCCAGTCTAATTAAATAAATATTTTATTTATTTAATTATCTAAGCCTAATTCTTCTATTAATTAAATAAATCTTTATTTATTTAATTAATTCATTTATCCTCTTCTAGCCTTATTTCTCATTTAAATAAATACATTTATTTATTTAAATTACCCCTTTTCCTAAATTAAATAAATATTTTATTTATTTAATTGTCTTATTCTTCTATTAATTAAATAAATATTTATTTATTTAATTAATTCATTAGCTTTTTCTACCCATGACACATGTCATTCATCTCTTAATTCATACACTACCTACCTCTTTCATTATTTTGGTATTTCTTTTACCTACCCTCTAATCCTAGCCGACCTCTCTTTTTACACCTCTGAATCTTATCCCTCCATTTCATATTGTGTCTTCTATTTAAGGAGATGCTTTCTTCATTGTCAAACCCTAATGATTGATTTTGGAGTACTTGGCTACACTACGATCCTACTTGCAACCACATTCCGTTCTTTGTTGAGCTCTTGTGCATATAAAAATCTGAGAGCAAATATATCAAGCAAGATCAATGGAGATAGGAAGAATGGAGATCAAAACCCTATTGGACATGTGATTGGTATAATCTTTGTGATTTTGAGTTATTTGCATTGTCTTAGGTTATCTTCATATGTTATGGTGGATCTTTGTTCATTGTTAGGCTAGGGTTTAGTGGTTGGATTCATTTTAGCCTTTCAATCTTGTTATTATTGTTATCCATTTTCACCATATACAGTAATATCTTGTACATCCGACCTACTAAAATTGGTCTTAGGGTATGGTATAAATGTAAGATCTTATTTGTAAGATCAAGTGTGGAATGCAAAAAAGAATTGAGTGAAGGTATATGTGAGATCAAGTAGGGATATACATGAAGACATCATTTGAATGTGAAGTTAGGTTTTTGTAGAAGCATATCAACATTACACTGGTACTAAATCCAGCATATGAAGATGCTATTTTGTGCAGTACATTCTTATTGGATTTAACCATCCAAATGTAGTCAGTGTGACTCCCATTTTGTGATTGAGCAGTGAGCTCTAGGTTGTTGGCCTTTCTGCATGTGCAGACCCCATTTATGTACACTTACTATCTGCAGTAGTATCATCTGATTGTGGGTAAGGTTTCCCACCATGGTTTTTCCCCTTACAGGGTTTCCACATACAAATATTGGTGTTATGTGTTGTGGATGACTTTATGTTTATGTTTCATACATTAATCCTTACCGGTATAGCAATTTAATGTTAACACTGTCTACCGGCATACTTAACTGGTTTACCGGTATTAAGCATTAAGTTGGTTAATTAGTTTTTGGTTTGAATTTATTAGATAACTGATTCACACCCCCCCCCTCTCAATTGTCTCCAGGACCTAACAATTGGTATCAGAGCCTAGTCCTCTTTTGTAGAAGTTTAACAACTTGAGGAGATCCAATGTCTACTAACTATTTCAGGAAGGACAGTCCTAAACTTGATGGAACCAACTATGGGATATGGAAGATCAGAACGGGGACACATCTGAATTGCATTGGTAAAGACATCTGGGAAGTTACTAAGAATGGTTATACTACTGTTGTAGCTGGTCAGACTGCTCCAACTACCTTAGCTAAAGATGAAGAGAACGATTGCAAAGCAAGAGAAGCACTTTTGAGTGCATTATCAGATCAACAAATCATGGGATTATCAAATAGGTCTACTGCTAAAGCTATTTGGGATCACTTGGAAACACTGGATGAAGGAGATTCCATAGTCAAAATTGCAAAACTTGAAAGCTTCCGAGTCAGGTATGAACATCTGAAAATGGAAGAAGATGAAAGGATTTCTGCTTTTATGGAAAGAGTAAATGAAATTGTTCTGGGTATTAAATGTTGTGGAGGAACTCTGAGTGAGGATGAAATTGTTTCAAAAATCTTAAGAGGTTTTCCACTAGCATATAAAATGAAGGTTACTGCTATAAATGAGTTAAAAATAATACCTAATACATCAGTAACTAGGGATACATTGATTGGAAAACTTTCAGCTTTTGAAATTGAAGAATTTGGTCCTATTGCTACTATAAAAACTAATTTGGCCTTTAAAGCATCAACATCATTTGCTCCATCATTTGACAAATCAGACTGGAGAGCCTTTTATGCAAGAGAACTTGAAGAATCCAGAAAGGAGAATGAAGAGCTTGAAGAACTTGAAGCACTATTTGCAAGGAAAATGCCAAAAGGTCCAATTGGAAGTAAGTATGAAGGTAAAGCACCCTTTAAATGTTTTAACTACAATAAGATTGGTCATATGGCTTCAAGATGCCCTGATAGACATGCTAGACAAAGAGAAGAAACTAGAAGAACATACAAGCCTAATCCTGAATATCAGAGATACAGATTTAAAAAGAACAAAGATAAATCTTGTTACATTGCTGATGAAGGTGTGACTGATGATTCTGATGAGGATCCAGCAGACAACAGATGGGTTTTTGTTGCTATAATAGAAGATCAACCGACACCTACTGCTCAACCGGTAGAACAAGCGCTAGCAGCTAAAGTTGAAGCAAAGGACGAATGGATCATTGACTCAGGATGCTCACATCATATGACTGGAGACAAAGGTAAATTCTTGAACTTTCAAGAATACAATGGAGGTTTAGTAAGATTTGGAGATGACAAAGCCTGTTCAATCAAAGGTAAGGGTTCAATATCTCTTGATGGTAAGCATAACACTGACAATGTCTACTATTTTGAAGGATTAAAGCATAATCTTTTAAGTGTTGGTCAATTAGTTGAGAAAGGATTTCAGTTACAATTTAAAAATGGAAAATGTAAAATCATGAATAGAACTGGTTTGGAAATTGCAACTGATAATCAGACTAGAGGCAATATCTTTCATTTGAAAAACAGTGAAAAGGCATGCTTAATTGCACATATAGATGAAATTTGGTTATGGCATAAGAGATTATGTCATGTAAACTTTGATTGCATGGTAAAAATTAGTACTTCTAAGGCAGTTAGAGATCTACCTAAAATTGAGAAACCTCAGAATACAATTTGTAAGGAATGTCAATTTGGAAAACAAGTTAGAGCTAGTTTCAAAAGTATTCCAGAAAAATCCAATAATGCTCTTGATTTAATTCACACTGATTTATGTGGTCTAGCTAGAACCATAAGTTTACAAGGTGATAGATATTTCATGCTAATTATTGATGATTATTCTAGAATGTTTTGGGTTACTTTTCTCAGAGAGAAATCGGAAGCACTTGGAAAGTTCAAACTATTCAAAGCAATGGTTGAAAATGAAACCGGTAAGAAAATCAAATGTTTAAGATCAGATCAAGGAGGAGAATTCACATCTAAGGACTTTAATACATTCTATGAAGTAAATGGAATCAAAAGACAGTTATCAGCACCTCGGACACCACAGCAGAATGGAGTTGTTGAGAGGAAAAATAGAACTATCTTGGATGCAGCTAGAAGTATGTTATCAGAAGCAAATCTACCACATGTGTATTGGAGAGAGGCAGTTAGCACTACTTTCTATACATTCAACAAAGTTCACATCAAAGGTGAAACCGGTAAGACCCCTCATGAACTATGGTTTGGTAATACTCCTACTCTTAAGTATTTCAGAATTTTTGGAAGTAAATGTTATATTAGAAGAGATGAGTATATTGGCAAATTTGATCCTAGAAGTGATGAAGGAGTATTTCTTGGTTATTCATCTAAGAGCAAGGCATATAGATGTTGTAATAAAAGATTGCATAAAATTGTTGAGGGTACAAATGTAAAGATTGATGAACAATTCAGAGGAACTTCAAGGTATATAGAGTCTGAACTGGCAACAGAAATTATGACAAATGAACCTATACTGAATCCACTGGTACAAAATGAAGATCCAGTTACCCCGATATCATCAAAAGATTCCACAATAACTGAAGAGCAACAGTAAACTAAGACACCTCGGTATGTAAGATTGAATCATTCTGAAGATCAGATAATTGGAAACAAATTTAAAGGAGTTATGACAAGAGGAAGATTGGAAAATGAAGAGGTATGTCTTATTTCTCAAATTGAACCATCATCTATTAATGAGGCATGTGAAGATAAATTTTGGATTAAAGCTATGGAAGAAGAATTAGGACAAATTGAGAAAAATAATACTTGGACATTAGTTCCTCGGCCTAAAGATAAAAATGTAATTGGAACCAAATGGGTATTTAGAAACAAACTTAATGAAGATGGTAAGGTTGTCAGAAATAAAGCAAGACTAGTGTGTAAGGGATATTCTCAGAAAGAAGGAGTTGATTACAATGAAACCTTTGCACCGGTAGCCAGAATTGAGGCAGTTAGATTATTCTTGGCTTTTGCAGCTCATAAGAACTACAAAGTTTATCAAATGGATATTAAATGTGCATTTTTGAATGGAGATCTTGAAGAAGAAGTATATATTGAACAACTAGATGGATTTTCTTTGATAGATGACAATGATATGGTTTGCAGGTTAAGAAAAGCTCTGTATAGATTGAAACAAGCCCCAAGAGCTTGGTATGCAAGGTTGGATAAGTATCTTTTGAAGATTGGTTTTACTAAAGGAAATGCAGATAGCAATTTATACTACAAAATAACTAATGATGACATCTTGATTATTGAAGTATTTTTTGAAGATGGATTATGTAAGGAATTTTCTCTTGAAATGCAGCAAGAATTTGAAATGTCTATGACTAGAGAAATAAAATTCTTTTTAGGTTTGCAGATTTCTCAGACTAATAAAGGTATATTTTTGAGTCAATCCAAGTACTTGAAAGAATTACTAAAGAAATTTGGGATGGAGAACTCTAAACCAGTAAGCACACCTATGACTACAAATGATAAATTATCTCAAAGGGATGAATCTACACCTGTTAATCCAACTAGATACAAATCTATGATAGGAGGTTTACTGTATTTGACACAAACCAGGCCTGATATTATGAATGCAGTATGTATTGTTTCTAGATTTCAGAGTAATCCTAGGGAAAATCATGAATCAACAGTAAAAAGGATTTTCCGGTACTTACAAGGCACAACAAATCTTGGATTATGGTATCCTAAAGATGAAAATTTTGATCTATGTGCATACACAGATGCAAATTGGGCAGGAGATGTAGATGATAGAAAAAGCACCACTGGAGGAGCATTCTTTCTTGGAAAGAGATTAGTTTCTTGGTTGAGCAAGAAACAGAGTTGTACATTTTTATCAACAGCAAAATCAGAATATGTTGCAGCAGCAACTGACTGTACACAGGTATTATGGCTTAAGCAAATGTTGAAAGACATAAAGGTAAAATGCAAGGAACCCATTACTATATACTGTGATAACACTGCAGCAATTGATATTTCTAAGAATCCGGTATTACATTCTAAAACAAAACATGTTTCTATCAAACTAAATTTTCTAAGGGAAAAAGTTAAAGAAAAGGAGATAAGATTGGTTTATGTGAATACTAAAGAATAGATTGCTGATATTTTCACAAAACCTTTGCCTAAGGAGACTTTTGAATATCTCAGAGATTAGCTTGGAGTCATACCACTACCGGTAGAGACTTAGACAGTTGATGATTGTCATCAACTGGAAGAATTAAAAGATAAATCTTTTATTCCGGTATTTGATGAGGAAGCTACTTCTCAGGGGGAGTAGTTGGTATTTTGTACATGAACTTGTTTTTTTTTGTGTAACTTTGGCATTTGATGTCAAAGAGGGAGAGATATATATGGAAAAACACATTATCCTTTAAGGAGAGATTGGTATTGAAAATAAATCTTTGGATAAATCTTTGGATAAACACATGTTACTCCCAGGGGGAGAAATGGAGATTGTTGGTTTTTGTATTTGGCATTTCTGTTTTCGCACTTTGATGGTTTTTCCATCTTGCATTGCCATCAATGCCAAAGGGGGATATTGTTGGTATTTTGGTATGGTTTTGTCATTGATGTCAACACCTACTGAATACAAGCACTTTGAAGATCCAGCAACATTCACCGGCAAGCAAGTAAACTGTGCAACAGTTACTAGTATATGGTTCACCAGCAGGATATATTGTTCACCGATACCTGGAATGATATGGAAGACACTTGGTAATGTCAAAGACATCATGTGGACACTTTGTTTTGAAGAATTAATCATTGGTATATTCATATTTGCATATTTGCTTTTACCGGCAAGTAGGTCCGGGTTATCTAGGGTTACACCGGCAGGTTTATCTTTTCCTGATCAGCATGGCACGCTATGGAGGTGGTTTATTATTGTTGTAAATGCATTTAGCTGACATGTTTAATCAGTTATTGCATCTGATATTATATTGTATAAAAATGTTTTATTGTAATATCTTGTAGAGACGACCTACTAAAATTGGTCTTAGGGTATGGTATAAATGTAAGATCTTATTTGTAAGATCAAGTGTCGAATGTGAACAAGAATTGAGTGAAGGTATATGCGAGATCAAGCAGGGATATACACGAAGACATCATTTGAATGTGAAGTTAGGTTTTTGTAGAAGCATATCAGCATTACACCGATACTGAATCTAGCATATGAAGATGCTATTTTGTGCAGTACATTCTTATTGGATTTAACCATCCAACTGTAGTCAGTGTGAATCCCATTTTGTGATTGAGCAATGAGCTCTAGGCTGTTGGCCTTTCTACATGTGCAGACCCCATTTATGTACACTTACTATCTACAGTAGTATCATCTGATTGTGGGTAAGGTTTCCCATCGTGGTTTTTCCCTTTACAGGGTTTCCATGTACAAATATTGGTGCTATGTGTTGTGGATGACTTTATGTTTATGTTTCATGCATTAATCCTTACTGGTATAGCAATTTACTGTTAACACTGTCTATCAGCATACTTAACTGGTTTATCGGTATTAAGCATTAAGTTGGTTAATTAGTTTTTGGTTTGAATTTATTAGACAACTGATTCACCCCGCCCCCCCCTCTCAGTTGTCTCCGAGACCTAATAGCAAGGAGGTAAGAGAGGTGTAAGACAAGTTTAATTATATGGCAATAAAGAAGTAGAGCTCGCTGGGATGGATCGAATGGATAAGGGGTCTGCTTGTTGTTTTACATGATATTATTTTTCAAAGAATTATGGCATGCCACCTTAGAAACCCTTTGCAATTACCACCTATGAATGGTTTAACATGCGTTGTAACTGGTGCTATGAGCGAAAAAGGTTTAGAAATGGCAAAGTAAGCTATACCACTTTTATGTGCAGTAATATTTTTATATATTTATTTAATTAGATCCATGTACATAAAAGAAAGCGTGCACCTTGGTCATAATCTAACACTTTATGGGGTTTTTATTGTTGTAATGGGGAATTGTTGTTGTTATAGGTAGCTGGTAGAAGCAGGGGCATATGTTGTAATGGTATGCATGAATACTAAGGTTGCATATGTTTTGATACATAAATGGCAGAAGAACTGGGGTGGGATGGGAGGTCCTCTTGATATAGAAGTGTGTATACTTTTCCCTTGTAGATTTTTCAAAGTTGGCTCTTTTTTGGCTTGGATATCATGTTTTTCAGTGGGAAGATTTGGGTTGGAATGATGGTTCCTCCCGATTAAAGAATTAAATTGGTAGAAAATATTCTTTTCATAATTTCCCAACATGATGTAAAAACAACATAACCATATTTTTTAGAAGCTTCATCTCTCATACAATGGTTTGATCTGTTAAAACATTATTTTCTTGTTTTAACACGAGGAAAGTTTCCAGCATAACATTTTGGACATACGACACCAACTAATTCCTTTTTCTCCTCCCATTCCTCAAAAACCATTGTGATCCTTTTAAAGCAGCAGTTAATAATTTCGAGCAAATCCAAATTCTTTAGATGCCTTAACCTTCTTACTTGTCTGTTGGGGCTAGTGGCCACCTTACCCAGTAAGAGAGTTTTGAACATGGCTCATGCTCTTATGAGTATTCCCCATTACCAATGCATTGAAAACCCTCAGACATGATGACTTGCACTAGGCCAAAGAGATCCCTTTTATCAACTAAGTTGTTTTTTCTATTGGGATAGTATATTGAGCATGACAGTCCATTTCTTGCCTAGTCATATATTCCATTAGAATTTTGATGGAGATATTTATGAGGGGTCTCACTTGATTTGAAAGTGACCAATGGCCCGCTTCACACTTGATAAGGCTATTAGGGTCAATAAAAAACAAACTAACATTTAGATTAGTAGCTATAATGTTCCACTAAAGGCACGGAAGGGTCAGCTGCCCACAAAGTCAATTTCACATTGAGCTTTCTAGGTTCATGATAGGGTGTTTACAAAACAAAATGTGGGTGTGGTAGCATAGTAGACTGATCTAAGCAATAGATCTAATTACAACTAAATCAGTCACTTAAATAACTAGCAAAAGTTCATGAAGGGGATTCATCAGCAATCTAATATATGAGGTGAAGTGGTAGCATTACCACTATGCATAAAAGCATAAGGAAGGAATAATAAGCTTAATAAGATTGTTTAATAGAGGAGTACAATAAAACCCTAGACACAGTGATCAATACATTTTTTCATGTGAAGGGTACATGCAATATATACCATCATAATATAATGTGTGTAGTCAAGGGATTAATAAATTATTGATTTCGATCATCACTTGGTTGGCAACCAAAACAGGTGCTTTTGTACTTGAAGGGCATAATTTATGATGGCTTTAAGTAGGTTGGAGATGTAAAGTTAGTGTTGCATGGCTTTGTAGATTTAGACTGGACAAGTGATGCTAGTGCAAGGAAGAGCACTCCATATTTTTGTTTCAGCTTGCGGTTAGGAACAATACCTTGGTTAGGCAAGGAATAGGTATCGCTAGCATTAAGATTATTTGAAGAAAAGTACATAGCAGATTCTTTGCTAGTTGTGAAACTATTTGGCTTCTCAATTTGATAGCAGAACTTACTGATCAAATTTTGGAGCTATCAATAACGTACTGCAACAAAAAGAGTATAATAAAGCTCTCTAAAAATCTAGGGTTTTCTTATTTCTCCGAGCATATTGATATTTGCTATCATTTTCATAGAGACAAATTCAAAAGGAAACAAAGATTCTTCATAATTTTCCTTAAGATGTGCAGGTTATAGACATTTTAACAAAGCCTCCATTGAAAGGGAAGTTTAAACAATTGAATATAGTTGGGGTTTATGGAAAAAGACCTCCTCACAAAAATGGATTTTTAGATTTTGTAGGGGTCACTCAGAAGGCGTTCTAGTGGCGCACAAGTTAGGAGAAATAAGACCTTAATGTTGTGATGCAGGGGGATCCACGTGGAGGGGACCCCATGTGCAAATTTAAATTTTCTGACTCAAGATTTACACATTTAAATGTTTATGATGGAAGATTGGAGTCTCATAAAGGCTCCAATTTTAAAAAATTTGTAATTGGTTCTAAATGTAACGTATGAGTGAGGGGTTGGCATTTAATGACCTTTTTTGGGTGCCTTCTTTAGGCTGTGTGTAGCTTTTAGGGAGCAGGGTGTTTTTATTTTATTTATGTTTTCAGGGGTGGAGAGTTTAACCTGTTAGTTGCAAGTGTACCTTTAGGATGAGTTATTGAAAGAAGGATTTTGAGTAGCCATCATATGCTAGTAGAAAAACCAGTGTTGCAGGTCTGTGAGAGACGAAATCAGATGGAAATGTTGCAATGTGAAGCCAATAGGTTCACTATTTTTTAGGGCATAATTATTTTGAGTTTCAATAAGATTTTTTTGAAGTTCGTGCATCAGTTCACTATCCATTTTCTTTTATTTTTCCATTATACATTTCAGATTTGTATTTGTGTTTTAAGTGATAGTTGTGGTAGGTCTATGTGGGTATTCAACTCTTGCATCAGTCATATCAGAACTAGAATATTTTGAGTGTGCAGGCAGATTCATCGGAGGGAGGCAACTTGCCCCAGTATTGAGCTTGTGGGTATTGTGAAAGATGTATGGAAGAGAAGATTCACGTGGTTGGGGTAGAGTTGAAGTTAAAAATAAATGAATAAATCCTCTAGATGTTGTCCGTATTGATGATTTCATAGCCCTGAGTAGGAAAGTTGAGTTCATTCAGGAAGAGATAAGAAAAAGGTTTCCTTGCAAGAGGGCACCCAAGAGTGATGATGATGAGAGTGAATCAACTTTAGAAGAAGAAGAAGTTGTTGAAGATTAAATTGTAAGAGAAGCCATAAATGATCCTCTTGTTAGAGCATTGACATGGATTAGGAAAATATTAAAGTTCCTTTCTTCAATGGGAACTTGGATCCATAAGAATTAATTGATTGGACATATCATATGGAAGAGTAGTTTGAGTTTGAAGAAATAGAAGATCTAGACAAAGTGAGGTTTGCTAAAACCAAACTAAAAGTACATGCTAATTGTTATCAAAAAAGCTTGCACCCTTGCTAAGATATCAACTCAACAACCTTGTGAAACATGGAAACAACCCTAAAGTGTGGGACCTTGCGCAAGGGGGTTGAGTCTCCGAAGAAGGCTGACTTCCTTCCTTGAATAGGTACAGGTGTTGAACCAACTCAACACTTTGAAACCTACTCCTAAGCCTATCCTAACAACTTGTGGAGGTAAAGGGGAAGAGAGAATGCTTGAAATAGAAGGAGGTGATGCACCAAGAATAGATTGATCCTCTCCCCACCCAAATGGCACAAGGAATCAACTGAAATGCCCAAGAGATGCACAAACATCATTTGCATGAGTGACCCAAACGCATGTGTGAAGGTTAGAATTTTTTAAGTGTCAAGAGGCGAGAAGGATTCCCACAAGTCACACTCAGAAAAATAGTTAACACAACATACATGTGAAAGAAAACCACAAATATATGCTTACAATAGAGGTAAGAACACATACACAACATGCATAAGTTAAAGTAAGGCAAGAATGGTAGTTTCAATTCATCCAAAGGCCAAAGGTCAAACTTATAGTTGTAGAAATGTAAAAATAATTACAAGTCTTCAAGAGAAGAGAAAGAGCATGAGAAAGCTTAAGGCAGCAGGGAGACTACCCTTTACAATGAGACTTAAAAGCCTTTATACAGAATAATGGGTTACAATGGTGATCATGACCCCTGCATGTCATTCTGGAAGTGCAGGGAAGTGCATGCACTTGGTTTGTACATGCAAGTAACCCAGCCATACCTCCAAAGGAAATTCTGAGGAAGGTGAATTGACTGACCTTCCAAAGTCAGACATGACATAAGTCACCAAGCATGGCCCCCATACCTCCCTGATGGAAATCCTGCCAAAAAAATTTCATGCACCCTTGTGGCTCCACAAAAGAAAAAGCACAAGTCACCAAAATTGTCAAAGCATTACAAGCCTTGAGTGTCGATCACACCATTTAGAAGTGTCACTAGTCAGAAGGAATCCTAGAGACTTCGAAAGCTCGGACTCCGGAAGTGAGGAAGACAGGGGAAGGAGAAAGGAACTTCGGAACCTCAGGGTTTCGGAGTTTCGAGATAGAGAAAGGAAGAGAAGGAAAGGAACTTTAGAACCTAGGGGTTCCCAGGTTTCGAAGGAACTAGGGAGAGAAGGCAAAAGGGGAAGGAATTTCAGAACCTCGAGGTTCCGGAGTTCCGAGGAACTGCTCAAAGGAACTTTGGAACCTCAGGGTTTCGGTGTTCCAGGATAGAGAGGGAAAGGCTAAAGAGAGAAGGGGAACTTCAGAACCTCGGGGTTCTGGAGTTCCGAAGATGGAAGGAGAAAAAGGACAAGGAACTTTGGAACCTTGGGGTTCCAAAGTTCTAGGGGAAAAGAGAGAAAGGATAAGCAGAGGAGGGGCTAAGCTAGGGAAAGAACTTCAGAACCTCAAGGTTCTGGAGTTCCAGAGAAACTGGAGAAAAGATAAGGGAAGGAAGGGAACTTGGAACCTCAGGGTTCCAGAGAAGGAAAGAAAGTGGCTAAGGCAAAGAACTTCAGAACCTCAAGGTTCTGAAGTTTAGAAAAAGGAAGAAGGAAAGAGACAAGGGAAAAGAGAAAAGAACTTCAAAACCTCGGGGTTCCAGAGTTCCGGGGAAGAAAAAAAGGCCAAGGGAGGAACTTCCTCCAGACAAGGTAACACTTCACACTTCATGATTCTTCTCTCCTTGATCAATTGGGGCTGCGCTGGTCCATGGAACATATCTCTGATCGGTTCTCACTGATGGACCAAGGGTGTCAAAAAATGACAACATTTTTGGCAATTTCTACGGGATGCTTGCTCGCTAGTCATGAAGTCCAGAAGCCTTAAGAATCCATTGGGCACTGAGACGTTGAAAGACCAAAACATGTGTGTTCCATCACTTGGATGAAAATTGAAAACTAGAGTGCACAACCTCTTAAAGAGAATGTGGTATGTGCATAAGCACTTATGAAATAAAAATAACCTCTAGTCTAATATTTACATAATTATCAAAACCCTCTTCAGAAGCAGGGATTAAGATGAATCCCATTCACTGGGATTGGAAGAAATTTGCCATCAAGCCTAGAGAGATGGAATACATTGGCCTTAGTACAACTAGTGATGACATATGGGCCACTCCAGATAGCATCAAACTTGGAGTGTCGCCCAGCTTTGGCTCTGTCTGCATCCCACTTGAGAACTAGGTCTCCTTCTTTGAAAACACTATTAGTCACCTTTATGTCAAAAACTATCTTGACTTGCTTTTGATGAGTCTCAACTGTATACATAGCCTTTCTTCTAACCTCCTCCATCTTCATCATCTCGGCTAGCCTTACTATCATGGCATCATTTTCTATCAATTCCAGCTGATGTGCTAGTTCAAGAGAGGGTAACTCTAGGGAAGTTGGGAGTCTTGCTTCCTTCCCATATACTAGCATGAAAGGGGAGTTACCAATTTCCCTCTTGGGTGTGATCCTGTCAGCCCATAGGGTTGTCTTCAACTTAGTATGCCATACCCTTTGATTGTCTTCAATTGTCCTTTTAACTATCCTGATGAGGTTCTTGTTGGAAGATTCAGCTAAGTTGTTACCTTGAGGATAATAGTTGGATGATGTCTTCAAGTATACACCATTCTTAACTACCCAAGAACTGATTTGGGTTCCAACAAATGTCCTGGCATTGACTGATATGATGGTGGAGGGGATACCTAATCTTGTCACAATTCCCTCAAGGAATTCCAACACTAAGGCCTCAGTGGCATCCCTAAATGCATCTGCCTCTGTCCACCTAGTGAAGTAATCTGTTGTGGACAAGATCAACTTATGGCCAGTACTAGAAAGTGGATTTATCATGCTAATGAAGTCTAAACCCCATTGGGAAAATAGTTGATCTGCTTGGATGGGGTGAAGAGGTAGGGCAACTAGCCTTTGGTTCCCAGAGAAGAGAGCGCATTTCTTGCAATTCTTCACCCATTTATGTGAGTCGCTGAATAAGGATGGCCAGTAATAACCATCCCTCATTATTTTGATAGTCGTAGTCCTTTCAGAGAAGTGGCCCCCTGAAGATCCATCATGAAATTCCTCTAACAGTCTGCTGACTTGGTTTTGTTCAATGCATCTTAGTAAGACTCCATTGGAGTCTTTTCAGAAAAGAGTGTCATTCACTAGGGTATAGGGAATGGACTGCAACCTGAAGTGTCTTCTTTTGGTCCGGTCCAAACCTTGGGGGTATCTACCTTCTATTAAGAAGGTGGTCATGTCACTTACCCAACTAAATTGAGTGGTGTTTCCAGTTGGTTGATCCTCTTGCAATACAAGGGAGACCTCTGAAGTAGTCTCAGGAGATGAGACAAGTTGTTCACATAGGCCCCTACCTCTTACAAGCTTGGTGATCTTGATGTTGATGTCATACTCCATGACCTTGGTTATCCACCTAGCCCTCTTCTCACTGATATCCTTGTTTAGAAGGAAATCTTTGAGACTTGCATGCAGAACTATGAGCTGGATCCTATTGTTGGAAAACATGTGTCTGAACTTTTTTAATGCCCTTGCAATAGTGAGGACCTACTTCTCTACATAGCTATATTTAAGCTCATAGTACTTTAGCCCCTCACTAAAGAAATAAATAGGTTTCTCCAAATTATCATCATTCAGCTATGTTAGGACAACT